>NW_021159653.1:0-1045 GCF_002837175.3 Physeter macrocephalus
AGAGAGAGAGAGAGAGAGAGAGAGAGAGAGAGATGCAGCCTGTGGTTTTCTCATGCACGTGACCGTGGACCCAGCCCGGGCATCAGCCTCCACCCCCTCCTGCCATCTGCGTGGCTGCCTCAAGCCTGTGTTCTCTCTCCTTCCCTCACTCTGTCTCTCTTCCCCCCTCCTTCCCATCTCTCCTGCTCTCTCTTTCCTTGTGTTTTAGGGCCACAATTAGCGTTGCCATGGCACCCGCTGCTCGGTTGTAGCCGGGCCTGGGCCCTCAGCCCACCAAGCTGGCATCAGGTGACCACCCGGCTGCCCCAGTGATTGGCTGCCTCGTAGGAAAACAGGGCCTGGAAATGATTTGAAAACTCGGCTGGTCCGTGTCCGTAGCAGCAGTTGGCCCGGCTGCTGTCCCTTGGCGGCCCATTGTGTGACAAACGACTGTTGCCCCCATGGCACGTGGCTCCCATTGTACTGGGGTCTCCCTGCAATTGTTTTTACAGCCCCCCCCGCTGCCGCCCATTTGACCCACTCATAACTCATCTGGACAAGTGACAGCCACAGGCCAGGCCTGGGCGATGCCATCTGTCCCGTCGGGCCCGTGGAGACCATGGGGTGAGGCTGAGGGGCAGGGCTTGATATGCCGCCCGCTGTCGCTGTCGGGGGAGCCTGGCCAGCCCCCACCCAGGCCCCTCCTCACCCCACGGCCAGCCGACCTCTCAGCATCTGGTGGTATGAGCTCCACTCCTGCTCAGTAACCTGCTGTGGCTCCCCAGTGCCCTTGCTGCTCTACCTGGCACTGGGGCCTCAGGGAGGAGTGGAAATGAGGCCCTGGTGGCAGGTTTCTCAAGAGGGGGGCCCATCAGAGCCCCCTGAATGGTGGTGGGGGACTTGTAAACACACCAGTTTCCTGGGCATCACCATGGAGCAGGATCTCTGGTGGCAGGGTGAATCTGTTAGATTATGTGTTGGTTAAGAGCTTGGACTCTAGGTTCTAATCCTGATCTTCACTTACCTGTGTGCCCTTGGGCCACTGACTTAACCTCTCTGAGCCTCA
>NW_021159654.1:0-1045 GCF_002837175.3 Physeter macrocephalus
AGGCCCGCGTACCGCAAAAAAAAAAAAAAAAAAAAAAAAAAAAGAATAGGCAAAATGAGAATTTCTTCTGCTCTCTCTCAGGTTGGAATATTGACATCTTCCCTTAGCTATGTCCCTGCACATGGTTGATGACGCTGAGGACAAGATAGCAACGCGCACAGCATTTTCTAATCTTCTAAGGTTTCAATTATTAGGGGGTGCTGACAGTCAAAAATTAGAAAATTAGTGAATTTGTGTGCAAAATCTCTAAATATTTGCAAAATGTTAAAGGACCATTTTCAGATGTTAATATGACCTTTGAAATATCTTATCTCAGTATTTAAGAAGCTTCATACTGCATGGTTTATTTGAATTAGTGTGTGGGAGGAGAATCAAGGAAAGTCGTTTTGTATTTGTAAAGAAAGAAAAGCGGACTAATTCTCCAGTGCGGAAATGTTTCCTTTGAAAGGTGTCCTTCACTTGCTTTTGTTTGAGGTTAATTATATACTTGCAAAAATACTTCCCACAGGAATGATTTTTTGACTCATGAGTTATTTTTGTATGTATATGTTACCCCACCAAATATTTGCCATGTTGCTAAGAAAATAGTAGTCAAAAGCAAAATTTCTTTGCTGGTATCTGAAGGTCTTTTTGTTTTTTATTACAAGAACAATATAACAATAAGACAGCTCTGCAAAAGAGAGAAATAATGCCCTTGGTCCTACATAAATTTTCATCTCGTACTTTCCCTTTTACTTAAGGTCATTTAAAATGATATTCTCACATGATTGTATAGGGGATGTGACAATAAAAGAATGGTCGGAATGTAGAATTAAATCTGGTAGCATAATTTTTTCTTTTCCTTCCTGTAAGCACATTTGTCTTCCTTTTCAGGGTAGCAAAGTAGATGATAGCAATACTAGTTTTATTCTAGAACTAGGGGGTAATTTTCTTATAAAAACTAAATGCTCATATCCTTATACTTTGCAATATGTCTCTTTCCCTCTTCCATCTTCTCCCTTGCCCGGGCTTGCTGCCTCTTTTTCTTTCTACCCTGCCGTCTCTG
>NW_021159655.1:0-1044 GCF_002837175.3 Physeter macrocephalus
GTGTCTTTGGTCCCAGATATTCTCTGGCACGGAAGTGCATCGGCACCCTAAAACCCTTTGCTAACTTAGAGCCTCCTCCAGAGACTAGTAGGAAAAATCAGTTGGACGTACCTCACAAGGAAACATTGCCGACTTCCAATAGCAAGCTCAGTGGAGACATATAGGTTTGCACATGTTTCGGGCAAGAGGGTTCCTTCGGCGCGGCAGCTTATACCGAGGTCAGTGACGCCTGCGGCGAAACGTGCTGTGAGTGAAAACCTATCATTTTACATGCCTCCTGGAATTGCAGTGTAGCAAGGGGGTGCTCTAGTGTACGGGATGAGAAAGCGTTCCCGAAACGTGTTGACGGGTGCTGCTCTTACATTGAATTCCGGGGTTTGATCATTGCTGTGTGCAAGAAAGAAATCCTGGGTTCGTGTTTGCTCCTTGAGTGCGGGAAGTCCTCACGGAGTGAGGCTTGAGGCGACTGGCGTTCACACAAACCGATTATGATCCCAGGAGGGAACATCGCCAAGAGTGCTTGGCACTGCGGCCTCAAGTGCGTGGTCAAGGAGGCCTTTGCCGTGGCATGGGAAACGAGTGGCTCCCCGGCTCAGAAATGCTCATGACGAGGTGGGCCGGACGCAAACACGGGTATACCACGGTGCTCTCCTTGCAGGAAACACATAGCGCAAGGTTCTAGAACATAGTGTAATCTGTGTGAGAACGGCGGGACCCGCTTGGCTCGGGGGCTCCCCTAAGTGGCCTTAAGGGCTCTGCTCCGAAGCCCATATGATGCAAATCTGCTAGGGGCAACTTGGCCACGTGCTGGTGGCGCACCTCTGCAAAGTGTGATAATTTCGCTCCGGAGGGGGTCCTGCCCCCTGGGAACACGAATTTCCTTGCCCCGTTCTCCCCTGAGCTTATGGGCAGGGGCCAAAGCTGGCTCATTTCCGAGGTTCCGTCACCAAGTATTGGGAGAAGCGCCTGCCTTTGCCTTGAATCCGCACAAAAGCAGGGACCTCAGGCTCAGGACAGACTGTGGTGCCACCTCCCTAATACCAT
>NW_021159656.1:0-1044 GCF_002837175.3 Physeter macrocephalus
TGGCAGGCGGATTCTTAACCACTGTGCCACCAGGGAAGCCCTCCTGCAGCCAACCTTTGCAGAAGTATAGCAAACCAGGTTTCAAGTTGTCTAGCGCCATCTTTGTGCTTTCCACACTGGCATTACCATTCTCTGTGTCTGTCTTCCCAGGAACTTCCTTTTGGTCACTGCTTTTGTTATGTTTCCTCAATGCCCAGCACGTGCTTGGACACAACAAGGGTGCAGTACATGAGCTATCCCCACAAATGGAACTAATGGGCAGACCAGCTCAACTCTTCATGTAAAGGAAAGGGGTACAAGAGGAACAACATTTATTTTGCCAGTTTTCCGTGATACTGCTGCATTTGGGGAATGATAATTAAGGACATAAGTCCCCTTTAAATTCAGAATTGATTGAAAGATAAGGCACAGTGAGCTTTTCCTGGTGAAGCTGATTAGGGAATATGGTTTAGATCTGTGCGCTGAATACATTCCTCACCTGAATTCAACTCTCCTACCGGGTCTCAGACAGGCCTGGACAACCAAAGGCCTCCCCTGGGAGCAGGCTGCTCTTTGAAAGACAGAGATGAGAAACAGGTATCTTTGGGTTGCTCCTAAAAGTGTGGAAAGGCCTCACCACGCATGCTCATGTCCCCATCGCACCTGCTTCTGACTCCCACGTCCGTTACTTTCATCTCTGACATTTCAGTAGCATCTATACCCATTTCTATAATGTATAAGGCACTTTCGCAACCATTATTTCATTTACTTGACAGGCAGGGCCTTATAGTCTTTAAGAACCTAGATCTGAAGCTAGAAGGACTATAAGCATCGTATCCCACCCCATAGCTTTGTTATAAAGAGTGAAGACTTCAGTATACATAAAGTACATAGAAGGGTGCCAGGCATGGAGTAGGTGCTTAGTAAATCTTTATTTATTTGCAAATGAGGAAACTGAAGGTAGACTTGTGCAGGGTCTCACAGTAAATGGCCAGAACACAATCCATCTTGTGTTACTTTTTTTTTTTTTTTTTTTTTTTTTTTTTTTTGCGGTATGCGGGCCTC
>NW_021159657.1:0-1044 GCF_002837175.3 Physeter macrocephalus
AAAAAAAACAAGATCCAATGGTATGCTGCCTATCAGAGACTCACTTTAGCTTTAAAGACACAGACTGAGAGCAAAGGGAATAAGATACTTCAGGCAAATGGTATTCAAAAGAAAAGCAGGCATAGCTATACTTATGTAAGACAAAACAGACTTTAAGAATGGTAAAAAGAGACAAAGAAGGTCATTATATAATGATAAAAGGATCAATCAAGAATATATAACAATTGTTGGAAATTCCCTGGCAGTCCTGTGGTTAGGACCTAGCGCTTTCACTGCCAGGACCCAGATTCAATCCCTGGTCAGGGACCTAAGATCCTGCAAGCCATGCGGCGCAGCCAAAAAACAACAACAAAAAAGAATACATAACAATTGTAAATATTTATGCACCCAATCAGAGCACCCAAATATATAAGCAAAAACAAATAGAGCTAAAAGGAGAAATAACCTGCAATAAAATAATAGTTGGGGACTTTAATATCCTACTCTCTACAATAGACAGATCATCCAGACAGAGGATCAGTAAGGAAACAGAGGATTTGAACAACACTAGAGACTAAATGTACCTAATAGACATATACAGTTGACTCTTGAGCTGCATGGGTCCACTTATATGTGGATTTTTTTTTTCAATAAATACACACTACAGTACTATACAATTCATGGTTGGTTGAAACCACAGACACAAGGGCCAACTGTAAAGTTACATGCAGAATTTTGACTGTGTGGGGCTTCCACACCCCTATCCCCCATGTTTGTTAAAGGTCAACTGTATAGAACATTCTACCCAACAACAGAATAGGCATTCTTCTCAAGCACACATGGAATATATTCTATGATAGACCATATGTTAGGCCAAAAAACAAGTCTTAGCAAATTCAAAAAGACTGAAATCATACCAAGTATCTTCTCCAACCAGATGGGATGAAACTAGAAATAATAAAAGGAGGAAAACTGGAAAATTCTTGAACATATGAAAATTAAATAATGCTCATCCATGGGCTTCCCTGGTGGCGCAGTGGTTGAGAGTCCACCTGCCAGTGCAGG
>NW_021159658.1:0-1044 GCF_002837175.3 Physeter macrocephalus
ATTTAATAATAATAATGATCGATAATTTCATTGCGTCCTTTCTGTGGGTCAGTTGCTCAAGAACTTTACAGTTTTTCACTGCTTTAATCCTCCCAGTAAATCTACAGGTAGATACTACTGTACTGGTAGATCCCAGCTTTATAGAGGCGGGTCTGACCCACAGAGAGGCTGAGTGACTTGTCCCAGCTCACAAAGGATGGGAGCAGCAGAGGGGGACTTGAATTCTGAGCCTGGCTCCACCCTTCTCACTGCTCTGCCCCCCATTCGGTTCAGCACTCATGGTCTCATGATGGTTACTCCCAAACCATCAGAGAGCTGCCCTTCTCAGGCCTCCAGATCCGAGGAGGGCCTTGCTCCTGATTCTCTTGGGAAGCACATGCCTGGGCATCATATTCCCGGGTGTCCCTATTATCAGACCTTTTGTACAGACCGGGCCAGGAGCCTGGAGGATGTTGCAGTCCCAAGATCTGTAGTGAGGTCTGTACTGACCACGTTCACTGAATCAGGAAAACACAGGCTCTTGGTGGCTGGGCAGGTGGGCATTTAGAAGCTCTGGATAGGCCTGAAAGCCTCTGGACACTGTTGGTGACACATCTGAGGCATGCTCACACCCAGTAGAGACATTGTCTGGTGACAGTGGTGTCGGGGCTCCTTCTGCAGCTGGGCTCCCGGCTCTGGGTCTGAATCGAGCTCTGAGTCCCAGCCTTGCTTGCACAGAAGCCCCATTCTCCACCTGTCTCTAGACAGCTCTGGAGACACTTGAAAGTCATGAATATCTCAGTGAGTTCCTGTTTGGCCAGATCAGAATCTGTGAGAGAGTGACAGTTAAGCTGAGAAATAACGGATAAAAATAAATCCAGAGAAGTCCTTCCAAACGGAGGAAACAGCCAGTACATATGCCCTGGGGCTGTAGGGCTTGGTGAATTGAAAGGCTGGAAATCAAGTACTGTCCGCATCAATCCAATGGTCCAGATGTTCACAGGATACCCAGTGTCACCCACAGGGTGTGGGGGACAGAGGCACGCCAGTCCTGCAGGTCAGAGT
>NW_021159659.1:0-1044 GCF_002837175.3 Physeter macrocephalus
CATCGGCAGGCGGACGCGCAACCACTGCGCCACCAGGGAAGCCCCGAAACAGGACTTTTTTAACACCAGGATTTTGACTGCTATTTTTGACTCAAGGACATTTTGAACACAAGTTTAAGAACATAAGAATATCAGTTGGAATTATACAATCATTCACAAATTTTTGTTGAGAATATATTTTCTGGAGTCAGTTCTATTACACTCATTTAATTCCCTGGCCAGTGAGCACAGTTAAATGATTTCCAAATTTTTACATTTCTATTTTACTGAAATTATAATTAATAGAATTAATAGGATCAATTCTTTTCTATGAAAATTTTCTATTTTAAATTTAATTGATTAGCTTTTCTGCCATTTTGAGTGCTAGTTTGTGAACGGTGTTCCTAGCAAGTCCTGTTTTCCCAAGTCAAGATTAGCAGATCTGACATTTGCCACGTGCAGTTTTAGCCTTTGTCAATTTTATTTTGTATTAATTATTTCTGCCAGAAATATTTATTATGAATTGGACAAAATACTGACATCTTATACTTAATTACTGATTAATTTATGAGAATGTTGTAAGCAAATCCTTTCAGATACTCCAGAAAAATAATATTTCCTTGTCATCTTTCATTGACCTATTGCTTTTTTAGCTTTGCCCATAGTAATACTAACTACTCATACTTACAGTAGAGTTAAGAGCAAGCTAACTCTTTGTTGGATCAAAATGTCCTTGGTGAGAATATGCCCAGGACTAAAATGTTGACCAGGTCTAAAACTGTGGAGTCAAAATGGCTGTGTAAAATAAAACAAAAGAAAAATAAGCAAACAAACACATCATACACTGCTTTGTCAGTCCTATGAAGTACCATAGTTTATTGAAGCATTCCCTGTTGATGGGCTTTTAGGTTGCTTCCAGTGATTTTTCCCTTCTCTCCCTGCCCCTCCTCCTCTTTTTTTTTTTTTTTTTTTTTTGATTTTTGGGGCATGTGGGATCATAGTTCCCCGAACCCCAACCCCCTGCAGTGGAAGCACAGTCTTAACCACTGGACCACTGGGGAAGTC
>NW_021159660.1:0-1044 GCF_002837175.3 Physeter macrocephalus
TATATTTATCAAGTTACTTTATGCTCACAAGAGCTAAATTAAGTGAGTGTAGGTTCCATTCCATTCCACAGGTGAAGGAAGAGAGTCAGGTTCAGCCTCTCTTTTGGCCTCAGGTTTGTTCAATGGTTCTGCCAGGGCTCAGGGAAGCCTAGAATGCGGGCTTCGGGCTTCCGGTTCCAGTGATTTCAGCTGCAGATTATACGGTCGATGGTGTGACTGAGTGTCAGTCGTGGAGATGTTTAAGGAAATGGATACACAGAGGCTGTTTCACCCATCTGGGGTTCATCACCCGGCTCCTCTGTGCTTCAGCCCCAGTTGCCCCCCGTCAAATATAGCAGAGCGCCCCCGCCCTTGGGTACCCTAGCGCGGAGGCCGGAGGCACGAGGAATAGGCCATGCTCGGCTTCCGTCTGCCTGTGGTGTCATTCTTATCAGGGTGAGTTTGATATCTGCACTGACTTCCCCAGTGGAGGATGGCTTAAATCCCAGCCAGCCAAATAAAGGTTAACCCAAAGACTGGGAGGCTAGAGAAGGTGGAAGCCAGGGGAAGCCGTGACCTTTTAGAAGGGACCTCCGTCACTCTGGAACAGGTCAGCGGAGCCACTGCCCTCTGGAGCAGGAGGAAGGACAAGATCAGCTCAGGAGGCCCTGCCAGCTCTGGGGAGCCCTGCCCCACAGGTCCGGCACTGGCATTAGGGACAAGGGACTTCTGGGGAGGTTGGGACCACTAGGCGGGCCTGCCGGGAACATTTCTCCCGGGTCCCTATTCTGAGCGCCCTACAGCTGTCTTTCAGGGCAGCTGTCTCCCCGGGCCTGGGTTTCTGGTGGGGACTGTGTTCTCTCAGCCACTCCCACATCCTGTGTCAGGAAAGCCAGGCTCTCACCCAGCCAGCGCCTCGCCTCCCCTCATCTGTCCCAGTGGTGCTTTTAGTAGTTTAAAAAGTTAGGAAAATATTTTTCAGAGCTGTGGTTGCTCCTGAAGGAGCCCAGCTTCCTGTTGCTCGGAGTGAGCCTTCAAAGATCCTTTTATCGGGCTTCCCTGGTG
>NW_021159661.1:0-1043 GCF_002837175.3 Physeter macrocephalus
TAGATGTTTTGGAAAATAAGAAATATTTAGAACAGCCAAGTACCTCAAGAATGTATGGAGTGAATAGTATATCCAACCTAAAGAAGTAGAAGCCAGGAAATAATGAAGATTAATGCAGAAGTAATGAAATAGAAACAGCAGAGCCAATGAACACAAGACATTCCTCTAAAAATACTTATAAGATGGTCATATTTGCAAATATCAATATGATTACTAAAGAAAAAATCAGGAACAAACACATGAAATAAACTTGTACAAAATTTAGATGAAGGGATTTTAATATAAGGGAACACAGCAAGTTCCCTCAGGATAACCAAACCGTGGACAGGGAAAGGTTTCCACATATAGGGGTATTTCAGCTAATAGCACAAGAAGGAATGAGAGAATGAACATTCTGTGACTCCTAATGGATTGATAAAGGTGATAACCATGGACTGCTAACATCAACACAAAGAACGACCAGGCATTATATACCTCCTAATGGAAGTACACCACCTAGGGAGTGGTCTCCTGGAAGAGAGAAAACAAACTTTTCTAAGGCATACTCCCAAAAAGGGAGAGGGGAAATTATGCAACTCGTTTTCCCCAGCCAGCTCTCCTTGATTCAAAAACCAAATGTGGACATCCCCACCCCCACGAAAAGAACACTTGAGCCAAGCTCATTCACACAGTAGTAAATATCTTACAATAGCATAGTCAACTGAGCAGTGAATTAAATGAGCAAATGGGCTGTGCCCAAGAAATGAAAATATGATTTAACATTAGAAAATACTTTCAATTATAATTCCCTACATTAACAAATTAGAAGAGAAAAAAACGTTTGATTGTGCCAATGGGTATAGAAAAAGCCTTTGAAAGAAATTCAGCATGAGTTCATAATACAAACTTCTGGCAAACTAAGAACAGGAGGGAACTTGCTTTTCCTAAATTCTACAGCAAACATAGTTAGATGTGAAATGTTAGAAGCATTCTCATTCGAGTCAGGAACGAGACAGATACTCTCACCTCTACTGTTCAAAACTGCACTGGAACACAAAGACAGA
>NW_021159662.1:0-1043 GCF_002837175.3 Physeter macrocephalus
CCTCTAGTCCTGTAGCCGGCAGTGTGTTTATTCAAGACAGCTGTCTTTGAAGTGGGTGCCTAGGCAATCCGAAGCCTACGGTCAGGCACTTGCATTACAAAAACCAAACCAAACCAAACCCAGCCCAACTGTCAGGTGCTTACACTATATTTACATAAAGATGCCCTATCTTACTGTACATCCTCTAGGGCAAGGATTGGTTACAAAAACGGCCGAGGGAGCAAGAGTGTCCTTCGCATGCAAGAGTGTCCTTCACATGCGGAAGTCGGCTATATGGTTTTTCTTCCAGTTTTACTGAGCTATAATTGACATGTAGCACTGATAAGGTTAAGATGTACAGAATAATGGTTTGACGTACATAGATCATGGTGTGATTACCAGTGAGTTAGCATCAACCATCTCATATAGACACAAGGAAAAAAAAAATGTTTTTCCTCGTGATGAGAACACTTAGGATTTACTCTTAACAACTTTCATGTATACTATACAGCAGTGTTAATTATATTCACCATGTTGTATATTACATCCCCAGTACTTACTTATCTTAAAGCTGGAAGGTTTCCCTTTTTGACCGTCTTCATCCAATTTCCTCTCCCCACATGCCCCACCTCTGGTAACCACAAATCTGATCTCTTTTTCTGTGAGTTATTCTGTTTTGATTCCGTACTTAAGTAAGATTATATACAGTATTTGTCTTTCTCTGACTGATTTCACTTAGCACAATGCCCTCAAGGTCTATTCATGTTGTCACAAATGGCAGGATTTCCTCCTTCTTTATGGCTGAATAATATTCTGTTGTATATATGTACCCCATGTCTTTGTCCATGTACAGATGAAAGGATAACATTTAGGTTGTTTCCATGTCTTGGCTATTGCAAATAATGCTGCTCTGAACGTGGGGCGTGGGTCTAGGGACAGATACCTCTTCAACATAGTGTTTTCACTTCCTTCTGATGTATTCCCAGGAGTGGAATTGCTGGATCATATGGTGGTTAATTTTTTTTGAGGAATCTCCATACTGTTTTCCATAGTGGCTGTACCAA
>NW_021159663.1:0-1043 GCF_002837175.3 Physeter macrocephalus
TCTACAGTACTCTGATGGAGAAAAATCAGTGACCCTGTTCATGGTAAGTGATTCACAACATTTGGTAAACTACTCTATTTCTCTTGACGTCTTTTCCTGTGGTGTGACGAGGCAAGGCCTAGACAACGGTAAAATTGTCACATTACGTGTGGGGGTATTTCCCGCCGTTGCGCTTTAGGTACCCAGAGGGAGGACAACCTGGGTACTTGCTAGTATCCACAGAATCTCACAGCAGTACCTAATGACAACACACAGTGCGTGTGAGCATCAATCATCACTTCAGAAGTAGTTACATCTAAAAGGGTCGAGCTGCGTCTTGTAACGTCGTTACCCCCACACCTGCGATGGTACCTACAGTAGAACTCACGATAATTTGTAGTAAGTGGGGGCTTGTAGGATCACCGAAATGCGTACCGTTGTGCCTATACGTACCTCATCATCCTGCCCATAAAGGCGGACGAGTGAGCACTTCGCTAATGTGTATTTAACAGTTTGAGGGTTGTAATACCCGATGAAGTCAAAATAACAAAAGTGCAAGACCCTGCCTGCACACGGACTTACCACCATAATATCGCATGCCTACAGAAGGGATTACTTTTTCTCTCTACTATTCAGTGGCTTCAGGATGTTCCTGTTTTACATAAGAACTCCCACTAAAGGTTCTGTCTCCATAAAGAGAATCCCTCCTAACGACAAGGAGGGAGGGAAGCTATTATTTGCCCGCGTTTGAGCAAATGAGGTAGTATCGAAACGTACGTATGTGCGTGTTTGTGTGTGCGCGCGTGTGCTTTGGGTCGGCTGATTCCCAAGAAGAATCTGCTTCCTTGACAAACAAATACTGGTTGGGTGTGTTAACAAGTAAGGGGCAGAAAATATGGCGTAGTAGTCAAACGCTTGGTAGTTCTTCCTACGACACAATTCAGACGTCGGAGAGCCGTCGTCGACGTATTCGATGGTAGCTGTAGTACTACGTACGTCAATCCTCTCATGTGCTGATGATAATAGGAATGAATAATAATGCATGTGGGATACGATAGAGAAGA
>NW_021159664.1:0-1043 GCF_002837175.3 Physeter macrocephalus
CCCACCCTGTCCTCGTCCCCATCAGAGGCAGCTGCCTGTCTGCGTTAGGGACTTCCTCTCACACTGCTGGTCCTCTGGGTAACATGCTCAGACTCCGAGATGCTCTGGGCTCCTCTCCTGCATCTCCCTGGCAGGGCCGGCCTGGCTGGGGCATTGCCTGGTCTGTGATGTGGACACAGTGACCTGCCTGGCACAGAGGGGGGACTCCATGCTTGTTTGCTAGATGGGAACCCAGCAGTCAGGTTGAGCTTCCTGTCCCTGCCTCCATCAGAGCCAACATTTATCTAGTGCTTGTCCTATACCAGAACGAGGCTGCTGTGTCCATCGCAATGAGCGAAGATAACAGCAGTGCTGGCTCCTGTGAACTGCATCCTCCCACGGGGCCACACCCTCCCACGGGCCACGCACTCACTGGGCCGTGCCCCTACCAGGCCACGCCCTCCCGTTCTCCTCCTCTGAGGTTGGAGCCGTCTTCTCATTTACAGAGGGGAACCCAGAGGATCAGAGAGGCTGGTGTGGTGGTCAGATGGGCAGCCAGAATCCGCGGATGGGCTGGCCTCCAGGGCAGTGTGTGATGCCCGTGTTGCCCAGACAGGTGGCCCGGGTGGGACATCAGGCCAGGAAACGCCCAGGCGGTGGAGGTGCAAAACCAGCAGCATGTTGCAGGGCTGAGTCCTGGCAGACAGTTCACCGTTCTCAACCTTGGTGTCCTCATACTTAAGAGTGAGCCTCTTAACACCCTCTGGGTGTTTTGGTGAGGGGCAGTACACCCACGTGTGTGCCAACCACTGTTCTTAACTGGCAGATGGATGTCATGGGTTAGATAATGTTCCCCCAAATACCTGTCCTGCCAGAACCTCAGAATGTGACCTCGTTAGGAAGGAGGGTCTTCGCAGATGTAGTTTGTTAAAATGACGTCACACTGGATGAGGGTGGCCCTAAATCCAATGACTAGTGTCCTTCTAAGAAGAGGGGAATCTGGACACAAACAGAGTGGCATGTGGGGACAGAGACACAGGGGGGCAGGCCACGCGAAGACCGAG
>NW_021159665.1:0-1043 GCF_002837175.3 Physeter macrocephalus
CTGCTATTTCAGTAAACAAAGTATGTTGTGGCCACCAAGCCATCAGCCACTGCAGCCATCCCCAGCTGTGCACCCTGAGGGGATTCAGGATGGAGAAAAACCAAATACTGTCCCTAGATAGTTAAGGTGTATATCAAAGGAATAATTTCATTAAGCCCAAACTCTTGCATTTTCCCATACATAGAAAAGCACTAAATTCATTAACTTGTGATATCTGTTTCTTTAATTAGCAGTAATCTATTGATGTTCTACTACCTGTTTTTTGTTTTGTTTTGTTTGTTTTTTGGTTTGTTTTTGTTTTGCAAAACCTCCTATATATCTTGGTTCCTCCTTCACCTTTTCGGAACAGTCCCTAAGAGTTATTTGTTATCCTGGGTTAAAGTCCTTGGTAAGTCTGCGGAATAAAACGTAATCTTCAACTTTTAGGTGGCATATTTTTTTCTGTCAGCATACATAACAGGAATGTGGAGGGGCTGCAACTCTCATACATTGCTAGTAGGAGTGTAAAATTATACAGCCCCTCCCACAAAATGCTGACTTCTGTGGTCCTTCTCTACAGTTTCCCATAGAAACGATCCCCCTAAATACAACCAATGTCCCATTCTGGGCCATCAAGCATGTCTAGGCACATAACTGTGCATGGTGTCCTGCTCCTACCCCTACCACACACACCAGAAAGAATGTTTTAGTTACTTTGTATTTGCTAGAAAAATGGGAAACATAACCAAATTTATGGCAGCAATTTTTTTTGTGTGTGGAAAAATGTTGAATTCATTTGCAAACTGATAGGGAGCTGTGTGATACTGGAGAAATTGCCCATGAAAGCAGTACAGGTAATAAGAATACCCATACTATCCTACCTTCCCCATCTCCTCTGAGAAGGAACAAGAAACAGTATCCTCACCACCCATAGGCTCCTCCTGCCTTGTTCCTGACCCTACAGAAGGTAAGAGTGGGAACCTCGCACTAAGGAGTACTGTTTTTTTCTTTTTCTTTGTAGTTTACTACAGGATATTGAAAATAGTTACCTGTGCTATAGAGTA
>NW_021159666.1:0-1043 GCF_002837175.3 Physeter macrocephalus
CTCAACACGCATTTCCATGTACTTGTTTTTAAAATCTGTTGTTGCTGGGTAATTTCCATTGATTATAATGATTTTCCGTGAGGCTTTGCAAGAGAAGGTTTAGAAAGGGTTATAAATGGGACTAATTAGTAAGATGCAAACTGCTTTTACGGCTGTTTCAAAACATTCAGATGACCCGTAATTAAATTATGTTGCCAAATTATTTGTTAATTATCATCTTCCTATCAAGTTTATTTCATCAGGAGACCCCATCCACCATCTAGTAGGCAACGAAAGAGGCGTCCTGTGAATAGGTGCCTTGGAGAACACTGCTCTGGTTGGGTTTCTTTCCTATGGCGTATGCTTTTATTTTTTTCTTTCTGCTTCAGTATATCTTTAGATGTTGAGTTTGCTTATGGACTGATGCAGTCTCCTGGCTGGGAAGGATTATACTAGTCACTTTGTTCACATTTCCTGCTTCTCGGTGAAGTAATCCCTCTGCAGTATCCCCAACAGATGGGGTTTTGTCCATCTCCGATAGATGCGATCTGACAGGCTGATCATTTTGTGGTCTGGCAGCTGTTATAAGGTCGTGGTCCTTATTTTGGACAAAGTCCTAGCTCTGGCCTCTGAGACAGCCACTAAATTCTTTCTCTCTTTTGCAGACAAGCCACTCAAACAAATTGAAAGGCAAGTGCCTTTCGCGCCCTGGGTGAAATGTTCCTGATTCCTGAGAGATCACATGCGCAAAATGGTCTTTGCACCCCTGGGCATCCTGTTTGCTCTCACCTCATAGCCAGGTTGTCCCCTGTACTTATTAAATAGCAGCCATCTGAACTGAAAAATATTATTCCCACTGTGGTCTGATGTGTGAAGAGTCAAGGTAAATTCTCTTCCTGATCACCAAAACATCTCCATATTAACGGGTACCAAGCAGCATTAACTTTAGCCTTTGTGACTTTAAGTCACTCCAT
Organism: Physeter macrocephalus; assembly: GCF_002837175.3. Lineage (NCBI taxonomy): Eukaryota > Metazoa > Chordata > Mammalia > Artiodactyla > Physeteridae > Physeter > Physeter macrocephalus. Next base: position 954 of record NW_021159666.1, read on the forward strand.
GGCTCACCTGCCTAATGCGTAATCTCTCGTCCATTAAAATCTCCTTCGGGCTTCCCTGGTGGCGCAGTGGTTGAGAGTCCGCCTGCCGAT
>NW_021159667.1:0-1042 GCF_002837175.3 Physeter macrocephalus
GTTTATTCATCCACACATCCACTAACCCACCCATCCACCCGTCCATCCATCTCTGCCCATCGTTCTGCCTTCCACCCGTCAGTCCACCGTCTACCTGTCCATCCATCCTCCCATTCATCCACTCACCAACCCATCCATCCACCTTCTACCCATCCATTCATCATTCCCCCTGCCATCCACCCATGTATCCACCTTCTACCTGTCCATCCACCATTCAGTACCTGCTACTCGTCCATCTACCATCGACCCATCCATCCACCATCTATGTGTCCATCCACCATGCACCTGCTACTCGTTCATCTATCATCCACCCATCCATCCACCATCAACATATCCACCATTTATCCATCCGTCCATGCACCATCTACCTGTCCATCCACCAACCATTTTTCCATCCAATATCTACTCACTCACCCCTCCAACAACCATCTACCCGTCATCCATCACACCCTTCCAACCACCTTCTACCTGTCCATCCACCATCCATTATCCATTCAATATCCACTCAACTGATCCTTCACAACCATCCACTTGTCCATCTACCATCCACCGTCCATCCACTATCCCCTGCAATCCACCTTCCACCCATCCATCTACCATTCACCCATCCATCCACCTTCTAATTGTCCATCCACACGTCCATCCATCATCTTCCTGTCCATCCATTTCCTCCCTGTCCATCTACCATCCACTCATCCATCCACCATCCTTCTTCTACCCGTCCACCTAGCATTCAACCTTCCATTTACCATCTACCTGTGCATGCATCCATCTACCTGTCCATCCACCATCCACCTACCCATCCACCTACTGTCCATCATCCATCCGTCATTTATCTGTCCATCCACCATCCATTTATCCATTCAATATCCACTCAAGTGCCCCTCCATAACCATCCACCCATCTCTCTACCATCCACTGTCCATCCACCTTCTCCCAGTCCATCCACCATCTATCTACCTTCTACCTATCTGCCATCCATTTATCTATCCACACCTCCACTCACCCACCCATCCATCCACCATGCACCCTTCCATCCACC
>NW_021159668.1:0-1042 GCF_002837175.3 Physeter macrocephalus
TAAATTCACAGGTAAAACAACTGGTTGTTTCAAGATTTACTTTCAAATCAGCCAAAGTTTTGCTCATATTTATTTTTTGCTAACAAATTCATCAATCAAAATTACCTTCTCATAATCCGTTGAGAGGTCCAACTTCTTCTGTACAACTTTTCTTAAAATATCTGGGGGAAAAAAGCCACAAAACAACAGCACGATTACTTTCTCAGTAAAAATATAAACTGCATATTTAGAAAATAAAGGTCTATATGTGCTCACAAATTATTGAACCCCAATATAGTATTCTTATACTTTTGTTCCTCTTTCTTAACGTAGGTAAATAATTGACCTAATGAGGCTCTAACCAGAAGCAAAGAATGGAGAACAAATATTTTCGACCTACGATTTTGCCAGTGGCAAAACTAGGGGGTTGCCATCTTTAAGAGTTTTCAATCTCTCACAAAACACCTTAATATCTACCAGCAAACTACATATACCTCATTAACAGTCACTAATAAAATGTTACATTGGTATTGCTAATTCTTTGTTTGTCAATAAATCAAGTTTAATTAATTATTATTTATTAAATTTCCAACACCGCCACACCCATTTGTTGATTCTGGCTGCTCAGCCATACAAACTACAAGAGCAGAGCGACAGAAACCATATGGTCTCCAAAGCCTCAAATCTTTATCATCTGGCCCTTCACAGAAGAAGTCTGCCCTCCTGGTCTATGTGAACATGTTGACAGGACACTGAATCACAAGGTTTAAAGTTTTAATGTGACCAGTGCATGATTTTTGCTGGTTAACTTATGTAAGCCAAGTTAGACGGACAGCACCACTAACCACAGGAAGTAATGAACCTCTAAACTCTAAATGTGATTTTTCTTTTCAGTTGGAAAATGCATTAACATTGGCATGCAGATTAGGAACATCGGATTTCCTTAGGGAATTGTGACTCCGTTTATCCCTAATGTTTTTTGCCCCACGGCCCATGAAATTGCTTTCTTAATTATTTGGAACCACAACTGCAATTTATTCTTTAATACTTCTACTTTTACGTA
>NW_021159669.1:0-1042 GCF_002837175.3 Physeter macrocephalus
AAAAAAGGTCAGTGGACCCTCAGCACTGGCGAGTGGACAGCTAGAAGATTCATCACGCCCTTCCTACACTTCACTGGGAGATGCGCCGTTCATGAAGTCCTCACGATATACTTACATTTCTCTTCTGAAATCAGTAGCAGATGATTCTCTGGTAGAGGGTGACTTTCAACATGTGGGTAGAGGAACTGTAAAAAGGAAATTAATCAAAATCATAAGCAACTACCTTACTTACACAATTATTTCAAAAGTTGTGTTTGATCACTATACTACTACAGACCATAGAAGGGACTGGGAACCACAGAATAGTTTAGGCGAATCACATTCACACACACACATTACAGATGGAAGCAAGGAAGAAAAAGGAACACTTTCAGGAGCTCAGTTTTCCAGGGGGGTATTGATCACAGGTCCAACACAATGCATTTAAACAGGCTAAAGTGTATGCCGTTTCTAGGGATGGTGCTTCCTATTTGGAATATGTGATTCTGAAGCCAATCAGAAACAATGTAAATAACATTTGTACAGAAAGTTCTGTTTCACATGCACCAAAAAAGAGTGACTGACATAATTTGTCGTGCAGCTAACCCTAGTATTTAATTTGAGAGCCAAGTAAATGTACTCTCCGTGACAACTTCCAAAGTCCCACATCCAAGAGAAAAAGCAAAATAGAACCAGGGACTTTCCAGGAAAGGATAGTGAATCACAGTGTGGCAAGTGGTGGAGGATTTACCTCAAAGCACAAAACAACTGCCACTGGGAAGAAAAGGCTTGATCCACCCCACTCCTCCTCCTCCTCTGTGCCCACCCTTATTTGTCAGCCCACAGGACAAAGCAGGCAGCCAGAAACACAAGGCCTGACACTGTCAGCTGTGATAATGAGGGAAAACTGGCCATGGGATAAGTCCAGTGACTTAATTCTTTCATCATCAAAAGGGTAACTATAAATCAGCAGTTTCACTTTGCAACATGAGAGACAGCTTACTAGATAAGATCCACTGGCGAATTTTGCGTTTTCCCTCCAAACTTTAAAGCATACTGAAAG
>NW_021159670.1:0-1042 GCF_002837175.3 Physeter macrocephalus
CCCCCCCCGCCCCCAGCTTTTAGGGAGTTTGAGGACTTGGCTTGGGTGCCAGCTTGAGAATTCCGACCGGGTGAGGCCAGAGGCACCCACAGGGGGGCAGACCCAGGATAGGCAGTGGCAGGAGACATCCCTGGGGAAGACAGAAGCCGGCCGGAGCAAATGCAGCCAGGCAGCAAAGCTGGAAGTCCACAGGAGGTAGGACTCTTGCAAGTGGGTGACCCTCCTGATGTTGAGATGCCAGGTGGCATCTGAGCATCCGTCGTGGGGCAAGGGATGGAGGTGGCTGCCAGGTGCCGTCACTGGCAGAAGTCCATGGCAGGTCCTCAGTGCCCGGCCAGGGATAAGACAGGGCTTCGGTCCAGCAGGGAGTGAGTTGGGAGGTCAAGAGCCGTGGGCGGTAAAATGCAGATGCCCCAAAGGCCAGAAAACCTGGATACACATCTACGCGAGGCCTGTGTCCTGAGCTCCTCCATGGGGCCCCTTCAGGTGTCTCTTTGGACAAAACCACATGGGGTCCTTTCTCTGCGGGCCACGGGTTGTGAACAGGAAAGCAGGGTGCCCCCGTTGCTCTGGCAGCCCTCCTGGCTCCAGGGGGCCGGCTGAGGAGGAAGCCCACCCGTGGACCTCCCAGTGGAGCAACGGCGGGAACGCAGCCCGTGAAGTCGTCTTAGACCGCCCAGCCCTGGGCTTCTGGTCCCAAGAGCCAGTGCATGTCCTCACCGTGGAGATTTCCGACTGCTGTCTTTCTTCGCGGCTTAAAGCACCATGACAGATAGAGATGTCCACTCAGAAGGTGCAGAGAAGACACCCGCTAAAGAGGAGCGGCATCATAGCGGCACCTTTCTGCCCAGAAGCCTCTGCTCTTCCGTCCTGGCAGCAAGGCTACTCCAGACCTTCGTGCATAAGGTAGGGCTCCAGGATCACATCATCTACAGAGCGCGCTCCCTGCCCAGGGATTGCGCGGGAAGCCGAACATGCCAGCCGGCCTGGGAAAGGACCAGCACTCTCCTGAGACTCAGGGCTGTCACCTTATCCCCCAGGT
>NW_021159671.1:0-1042 GCF_002837175.3 Physeter macrocephalus
GCAAGAAAAAGAGATAAAAGTCATCCAACTTGGAAAGTAAGACAGAGAGTTATCTCTGTTTGCTGATGATATGATCATGTACATGGAAAATCTGAAGGAATCTACTAAAAAACTATGAGAACTAATGAACAAGTCCAGCAAGGTTGAAGGCTACAGGACCAATATACAAAAATCAATTGTATTTTTATGTTAGCAATCAACAAACCAAAATGACATCCAGGAAACACTTTTATTTACAATAGCATCAAAGAGAATAGAGTACTTATGAATAAATTTTTGAAAGGAAGTGAAAACTGCTCTGAGAACTGCAAAACATTGTTGATGGAAACTAAGAAAGACCTCAACAAATGGAAAGACATCCCCATTCATGCACTGGAAAACTTAATGCTTTCAATGTGGCAGTACTCCCCAAATTGATCTATAGGTTCGATACAAACTCTCTCAATATCATCTGTCTTTTTTTAATAAGTTGACAAACTGATTGCAAAATCCCAGTGGAAATGCAAGAGACCCAGACAAGCCAAAGCAACTAAAAATAAGACAAAACAAAGTCGGAGGATCCATGCTTCCTGATTTCAAAACTTACTAAAAGCTGCAGTAATCAAGACTGTGGTACTGGCATAAGGATAGACATATAGATCAAAGGGATAGAATTGAGAGTTCAGAAATAACCCTCACATGGTGAACTGATTTCTGACAATGATAGCAAGACAATTCAGTGGAGAAAGAATCATCTTTTCAAGAAATGGTGCTGGGACAACTGGATATCCACACGCGAAAGAATAAAGTTGTACCTGTTCCTTATAACCTGTTCCTTTCCTTATACAAAAAATTAACTCAAAATTGATCACAGACCTAAATGTAAGAGCTAAAACCATTAAGCTCTTAGAAGAAAGCCTAGGAGTACATCTTCACGACCTTGGGTTAGGCAATGAATGGTTTCTTAGATATGACACCAGAAGAAAAGCTGGACTTCATCAAAATTTAAAACTTTTGTGGGGCTTCCCTGGTGGCGCGGTGGTTGCGCGTCCGCCTGCCGATG
>NW_021159672.1:0-1042 GCF_002837175.3 Physeter macrocephalus
ATGACTGGTACATGGCCTGAGCCCAAAATATTTACTTTTCTTCCAAAATTCATTCAAGAAACTTTTTTAGACATCTATAACATGCCACCATTCTTAAAATTCTATGATGAGGGACTCTATTATTTTGAGTTAAGCATCTCTTTACTCTCTGGAATTATTGAGTGGAGGTGCTCTAGTTATTGATTGAGATTGATTTAAAGTATACACACAGATTTCAGACCTATTCTTTTTTTCAATATACACATTCTTGGGAGTGTAATCCATTAGTTTTGCCAAGTGGCATTTTGAAATCCATGGTGATTTTAAAGGGATAGGTATTTGTGAGTTAGAGTTGTTACTGCGTTGGGAGCTGCATTGTCCATCTGATGTCTAAGTTAGTTGTGGTTAGAGGTGGTGTAACTAAAGGGATGGTATGTAGAGAAAGTCTGCCTTGCCCTCTCGGACATGATTCTTCGGTGAGGTCATCATGGCGCAGAGTTTTATCTTTAATTTTGCAAATGCAGACGGTTGGTTTATAGGCTCCCTCAAAGGTTATCAACTTTTGGAGATTTATTCACACTAATCAAAATTATTTGAAACTGAGAAATCAAATATATGTGGTGAAATTAACTTTTTAGTGACTGGAAGATTCTTTTTTGGTTTTCAATGTACATGGGAAATAAAAAGACTCATTATAATATTAGTTTTTTGAGTGTTTGTTGGAGTGTTTGATTATGGATGACTTGAAGATAGTCCTAGTTTCAACAGATTGAATAGAATCAAACTTGTTCCAATATGGATACTTTTTTTATGTGTACACATTTTATTACTTGCACTTCTACATATTATTTCTTGTTTTGTTTTTGTTAAAAATGATTTGACATGACTTCTTACACGCAATGTCAAATGAGGTGAAATTTTAAGTATCTCGTTCTAGTGCCTAAAGTTATTATAACTGCTTGAGAAGTATAAATAAATAAAAACTTCTCCAACATGCATATGTGTATATGCAAATTTATGTGTAGATACACACACACACACACACACACACACACACACACAC
>NW_021159673.1:0-1042 GCF_002837175.3 Physeter macrocephalus
TGCATTGGCAGGCGGATTCTTAACCACTGCGCCACCAGGGAAGTCCCAATTCTGCAGTCTTGAGGCAGAATTTCTTCACCAGGAAACCTCAGGTTTTGCTCTTCGGGCCTTCAACTGATTGGGTGAGGTCCACCCACATTACTGAGGGTCATCTCCTTTACTTAAAGTCAGCTGATTGTAGATGTTAACTATACGTACAAAATACTTTCACAACAATGCCTAGATGAGTGTTTGAGTAAATAACTAGGTACTATACGCTACCAAGTTGACATGTGAAATTATCACAGAGATCATAATACTACTCTGTATCCTTGAGGATTAAACAAGGTAAGTGTCTATATAGTTCTTAGCACAGTGCCTGACATTTACTAGGTACTTAATAGATGGTAGACTCTATTCTTAGAGGCAGAAAGGATAATATCATTCATGCAAGTCCTGTGCACTGGACTCTATTCTAAATACTTCACAAATATTAACTCATTTAATTTTATCCCCCACCAATCCTAGGAGTTTGGTAGTGTTGTTTAAATGAGAAACTGGAGGTCCAGAGAGGTTAGGTAAGTTGCCCAAGGTCACACAGCTAGCATGCAGTAAGCCAGGATACATGTGACTGCCCCTCTGAATCAGGCTGCCCCGAGTGGTCTCTCCAGAATGTGTAACTCAATTTCAGTTAAAATTCTGAGATGATGCATGCCCTGCCTTGTTACTTCAAGTAAAACTCCACCCAAACCCACCAACCTGGCCAGATTTAGCTGCCAACATGTTTTAGAAAAATATTTTCGGGTAAAATATCACACCCCCACCACACACCCACTGCACTATCACCTGCCACCCATGATGATAAAAAGCCAACACCTTTCCTCTAAGGAAACTTGGCAGAGGTCTTCCCACACATAAAGAGTGGCTCCTTCTACCCACTTCCACTAGGAACATCACACAACAAATGAATTTTCCAAACAAAGAAATGTCGAGTCAGAAATAAGATCACTCGTTAGTTGTGGGTTTTCTGGAATGGATGACTATATAATATCCTAATCAAAAA
>NW_021159674.1:0-1041 GCF_002837175.3 Physeter macrocephalus
CACAAAGAGCTCAGGGATCCCTGGTTTAAAGTCAAGTGCCCATACAAAGTACCAAGCACCGGTAAAATGTGTTTTTAGCATTAGAGACAGACGCTCAGAGGGAAAACTAGGTACATTTTGCCGCCAGCTCAAAACATGCTTTCTACTCCCGTGCAGAGGGGAAAGCACAATTGTTAAAAGTTACTTTGAGATGACAAAATGTGCTGAAAAGAAACTGCCAAGAACACCCCTTTGCCCAGCCCTGGCCCTGGGATCCTGCTGCCAGCAGGGATTATCTAAATTGGGCATCCTTAGAGAAAGCAGGAATTCTCTTCTACCACAGACTGTTGAAACCTTCCCATTCCACTGTTTTAAAAGCTGCAGAAAATTAAAAATAGAAGCTTTTTGGAGGGAGGAGAGGGTCCTTTGGGGGCACTTTGTTTGCTTTGGTTTCTATCTCCCTCCCTGGAATGCAGTAAAAACCTGGGGAAGTCAGCACTCAGAGAGCAGGCCTTCGCAGAGAAATGAAACCCCCTCACGCCAAAGTGAAGGGTGAGGAACTCTTTCTGGGTTCTGGTTTTATAATCATTTCTGTTTATAGTAGGAAAGAAATAGCCCCCTTCTTGAATTCAGCACATGTAGTCTTTTCTTAATGGCTCCCCTCCTTATACAAACATTAACAGGCCTAGTCCTTCAATAGGTTATTATTGAGCAGCTAATGTTAAATACAGATGAACACTTGCCAGTTGAATGGCATGACTGTCGCCCAGGTGTAAAAGTGCCATTCATGCATATGAAGTGACGATTGCAAATGGCGGCCACCAGAAGTCAAAACAGTTGATTGAATGCGTGGGGAGCAGAATGGCTTGTATATTCCTTTGAAAATTCAAGAAGGGGATGAGGGGAGGGGTGTGAAAGGCTATTTTGGGGCTACTAGTCCCTGGAACACTGATTTTAGTCCCTGGGGTCCTAAGAAAATGAGGAGGAAGGAAAGGTGTTGGATCTTAGGGCAGCCTTTAGCTATTTTCTCTCTCTCTCTCTCTCTCTCTCTCTCTCTCTCTC
>NW_021159675.1:0-1041 GCF_002837175.3 Physeter macrocephalus
AAAAAAAAAAAAAATTCTAACTAGTATAACTTTTATTGAATTGTGTATGTTATCAATAGTTATATTTTCTCAACATAATTTGTAAGACTCCATGATAAGCACTTTGAGGACAGGGTCAGTGTCTCATACATTTTCTCTAGCCTCCATCTCCATTCAGAATAGGGTCACATGCATAACAAGTAGTCCATAAATACTATCAATGATGGCTTTCAATTTATCAGATTTAAATGCAATTCCCATCTCCCACTGTAATGAGGGAAGCCACAGCTCAGGGGAAAATGAGATTCTTCACCAATTATTCGTTCAGAAGAAACACTCCATACCTCCATGATATCAAACTGAAATACTTAGTCCGTCTGTTTACTCATCTCTCAAACATAAAGAAGTATGCTTTTCCATTTTACTCCATTCTTTTTCCATTTTATGAAGGAAGGGCTCTATCTATATGTCACAGATGCCTGGCTCCTACTCCAGGATTTAAAAATCTCTCTGTTTTCTAGTGTGCAGCCAAGGTTGAAAACCCCTGACTTAGAAACACACATTTGAGAATCTGGGGATGCTTCTGGAAAAGAATCCCACCCCATACAAGTGCATGGGCTAAGTGGTGGTTGTAGAGATACAAATTGAGTACAACAGAGTTTCTGACGTCAAAGATCTCAGAGCCCAGAAGAAATGTGTTATGATTCTTCATGGCTACATAACGAAACACTCCAAAGTAGAGTGGCTTAAAACAACTCATTTTCTTATATCTCACAATTTTGTTGGTAGGGAATCAGATAAGTCTCAGCCTGGCAATTGTTTGCTGTGCCTGGTGTCAACAGACTTCCCTCCATGGTATTCAGCTGGTGGATGGGCTGGAGTGTGCACGTATCTGCAGACCTGGAAAAGATGCTAAAGGCAGGGCACAGCCAGGGCTGTCAGCAGGTGTGCCTGTATGTCCTCCCCAGCATGGTGGCCACAGAATAAAACTGTTACACTGTGGTTGGCTTTCCCCAGAGCAAGTATTCAAGAGATAAGAATCTACCAGTCTCTTAAGGTCCA
>NW_021159676.1:0-1041 GCF_002837175.3 Physeter macrocephalus
AACAGAATACACTTTCTTCTCAAGTGCTCATGGAACATTCTCCATGATAGATATCTTGGGTCACATATCAAGCCTTGGTAAATTTAAGACAATTGAAATTGTATCAAGTATCTTTTCTGACAACAATGCTATGAGACTAGATATCAATCACAGGAAAAAAATCTGTAAGAAATATCAACACATGGAGGCTAAATAATACAGTACTTAATAATCAAGAGATCACTGAAGAAATGAAAGAGGAAATCAAAAAATACCTAGAAACAAATGACAATGAAAACACAATGATCCAATACCTAAAGGACGCAGCAAAAGCAGTTCTAATAGGGAAGTTTATAGCAATATAATTCTACCTGAAGAAACAAGAAACACCTCAAATAAACAACCTAACCTTACACCTAAAGCAATTAGAGAAATAAGACCAAAAAATGTTAAAGTTAATAGAAGGAAAGAAATCATAAAGATCAGATCAGAAATAAATGAAAAAGAAATGGAGGAAATGATAGCAAAGATCAATAAAACTAAAAGCTGGTTCATTGAGAAGGTAAACAAAATTGATAAACCATTAGTCAGACTCATCAAGAAAAAAAGGGAAAAGACTCAAATCAGTAGAATTAGAAATGAAAAGGGAAAAGTAACAACTGACACTGCAAAAATAAAAAGGATCAGGAGAGATTGCTACAAGCAACTATATGCCAATAAAATGGACAACCTGGAAGAAATGGACACATTCTTAGAAATGCACAACCTTCTGAGACTGAACCAGGAAGAAATAGAAAATATAAGCAGACCAATCACAAGCACTGAAATTGAAACCATGATTAAATATCTTCCAAAAAACAAAAGCCCAGGACCAGAGGGCTTCACAGGTGAATTCTATCGAATATTTAGAGAAGAGCTAACACCTATCCTTCTCAAACTTTTCCAAAATATGATACACCATATTAAAAACTGAAGGAGAAAAACCATAGGATCATCTCAATAGATGTAGACAAAACTTTTGACAAAATTCAACACCCATTTATGATAAAAACCCTGCAGAAA
>NW_021159677.1:0-1041 GCF_002837175.3 Physeter macrocephalus
AAAGGTCAGTCCAGGCTTTCGTATTCTCAAACTACAGACAGGAAAAATGAAACTACTTCTGAGTTAAGAGTTCCCCAAACCGGTCACTGCCCTGAGAGGAAAGACGCCCTGGACGACACCCACAGAGCCGACCTACTCGGGGGAGGTTCTATCAGGTAAATTTTGTGTACGTGGAAACAGACAAAATTGAGTCTCTGTCCTGAAGGGTGTACGATCTTGCGGGGGGGAACAAGATGTAACTAACAATTCAAAGAGCCAGATGTGAAATAAACAGTAAACGAGAAAGATGTCCCATGACTCTCACACAAGCACTCTGTCCCAGTCCAAGCCAAGGCGTATCACAGAGACCCCTGCTTTTCCACCACCTGCGTTTCCTCATAAAGCTGCCTGATCTCAAGTTCTCTCTCCTTTACCTTAGCTCCTCTAAAACTAAAGTCCTTTAAAACAATCTATTTCTATCTTGAGCTGTTACTTCAACCTTGTATCACTAATTTTTAGGTGGTCATGTCATGGCTTCACAGCAAGGTAAGTTTGGTAGAGGAAAGATTTTATTTCTACATTTATTTTTTTCATAATCTGCAGACTGGACACAATAATAAGGGAATGGAAATAGGAATCTGTATGTGAGTGAAATAAAAGCTCTGGTCAGATTCTAACTGAAAAGTATGGGTTATAAAATTAAATTGTTCTAAAAAGGGTAACAGAACAAAATATATTTATTCATGCTAATATTTTAAGGTATTTTAAAAGAAATGTCATAAGACCTATATAAAGACCAATTTTGTTTAATCTAAATCAAAGTTATAAAATTTTACTGAGTTACATCTTCTCCAGCCAATCCATGAGCCACATGGCTTCACTGTCAAGTAAACAGAGTTAAAAAAAAAACCAAAAAACCCAACGTCCTCATCAGTGCACATCCATCTAATTTTCCATTTCCTAACCTGTAAAGTAGGGATATTAGCAATACCTGCCTCATACCGCTTTTGTGGACAACAAGTAAAATAATCCCCACAAAAGAGCATATTCAGGGGCTTCCCT
>NW_021159678.1:0-1041 GCF_002837175.3 Physeter macrocephalus
CTGCATCGGCAGGCGGACTCCCAACCACTGCACCACCAGGGAAGCCCCCCTGATACTCTTAATTGTCCTCATCTGTGCTTGTGTCTAGGTGACAGGTCACAGAATCTAAAACATAGTAATAGCACTTGTTTTCATCAGTTCCAAAGCAACCAGTAAAGAGAACATTAAAGCTAACTGACACTGCTAAATTCATAGTATAATACATGGGGTTGAGCGTGGAGCCCTTGAGTTAATTCTTTCAAAAGTCAGTACTAGCAATAATAACAGCTAAGTGGAGCACCCACTCTACATATAGCTTTACATTCATAGTCTCATTTAATTCTCTCAGCAGTGCTCTAAGGGAGTATTTATGTCCCCATTTTTCAGAATAGGAAAGAAAGTCTCAAGGTCTTGTTGAGATCAAGTGGCACTGTTGTTTAAATCTGGGCCTGTCTGAATCCAAACCCATGCTACTTTCTCCTACATTTGATTACCTCATGAAGGTTCAAATTCCTTTCTCCTCTGACATTACTTTAGCATACCTTCTTGGAAGAAAAGGAGAAAGGTGTTAGGGCTTTTTTTTAGATCACAGTAATTTTATTAATTTTTTAATTAAAATAATTAATTAATAAAAATAATAATTTAATTTAATTTATGTCACACTATTTTAGTCAGATCTAAGTTGCTCCCAAAGCTTTCTGTACCTTTTTCTAGATTATCATTGGACCTAGCATTTATCCATGTGCTATACCAGCACTCTCCACAAATGTTTATAGGTATAATGAGGAAATAACCACTACTGTTTCAAGAGGAAGTGTTCTGATACCCACCCTGTGCGTGTATTTTCTAGGCACACCTTTCTGTGGGAAAGGCAATGGAGCATTTCCACCCACTGACGAAGTGTATATCATTGAACAAGTTTAGAACTGTCTGGGAAAATAGTATAGTGAGATTCCAATCTTGTAAATACACACACAGGTCTAGTTTGTTTTATAATATATGCATGTAATCTGGCAAGAATTATACCAGAATTATAACAATAGTTACCACTGAATGGTAGGA
>NW_021159679.1:0-1041 GCF_002837175.3 Physeter macrocephalus
AAAAAAAATGTACTGGTGCTTGACATTCAAAAAATTCGAATTTACTTGATCTGGTATGTGGTGTAGCATCAGGATTTTTTAAAAGCTCCTCAAGTGACTCTCATGTGCAGTCAAGTTTGAAAACCATTGTGCTCTGGGGAGCTTCTGAAGGGCTTTAAGCGGGTAAGCTGTTTAAGAGGGACGTGTTTGAATTACTCTAACAGCCGAAGAGAGAAGGGAACTGAGAGCTATAATACTGGTAGTCTCAAACAGGAATGAAAGAGCAGGATGTTTTGATCAGAAAGTGGGATAATCAAATTTAAGATTTCAAAGGTAGAGGACAAGTTCCACGTGAATGCAAGAACTGCAGTGTGGCCAGGGGCTTGAGTGGTTGAATTAGAACATAAGTAGAGGTCGCTGGAGTTAAGAAGGTCAATGAACAGAGAAGCTGGGCTAGAAGGTAGTGACAAGGAGGGATAGAAGGGATATCGTCTTGTTTAAGAACCTCAGAGAAAGATGGTTTTTACAGAAAGATGGGAGAGTAATAAAGGTCTGGAGGTAGGATATCATGAAACAAGAAGTATTCTGACCCTACATGGCGACTCTGGGAAGAAAAGGAGGTGACTGTGTGCATGAGAGAGAAAGGAAAAAAGAATAGGAAAGGAAAAATTTGAAAAGGGGTTACTGGGGGCATGGTTATCTAAGAGAGAGACAGGTATTAGTTAAGTCAGGGGTTGGAGAGAATATTCTGGGATCAGATACACTGTTCAACAATTGAAAGAGTTTTAGAGGGTGCATTAGGAACGTCAGAATGAAGATTGAGTTTGGCGCTGGGGTAGAATAGAGTTGGTAGTCGTTGGGGCTGCCCACAAGTATTACAGTTCTCTCTTCTTCAGGGTGCATGGCATAATTGCACTTTCCATCCTTCTGGAATTGAGGGTGTTCCTTTGGCTTGCAACTACCAACATGACAGGTGAACAGAAGTGATGTGTGTTACTTCTAGATAGAAGCTTTAAGAGCTTGTTCAGGATGTACCATATCCACTTCGATCTGCCTTGGCAG
>NW_021159680.1:0-1041 GCF_002837175.3 Physeter macrocephalus
TTTATCAATGTTTTTCTCACTTCGATTATGCTTTTTTCGTTAGCATGGTAAATTTTAGGTGTTCACATTTATCCTTTTTTTTTTTTAATGAACTTTTGGGTCAGACGTACAAAAGGCTTTTCCTGCTCCCGAGCTATAAAGGAATCTTTCCCATTATTTCTTCTAGTAGTTGTATGGTTCTGTGCATTGTACCTTTAATTCTTGGATCCCTATACAGTTCATCGTGGTTTATTGTGAGAGGTGTGGGACTATGAGCCTATCCTAGATGGGTATCACTTTGTCCCAAGGCTGTCTGTACTCTCATTGATTTGGGAGGCTGCCTCAGTGTATACTAAATTCTTGTATGTCTTCAGGTCTGTTCTTGAACTTTGTGTTCTACTATATATTTTCACATGTGGTATGACTAGTTCTCTCACAACATGGCTGTTCATTGTCAGAACGCTCTTGGATATCTCTGCCTGTTTTCCCTTATTAACAGTGGAAAATAACAAAGTGTTCAAAAGCCTTTTGGATTTTCTTTGGGATTAGAATGGATTGCTTGATTAACTGATGAAGAATTGTTATGTTCTTGAGTCTAAGTCTGTTTATCCGAGAATGTAGTACATCTTTATTCTTGTTTAAGTCTACTTGTCTGTCCTACGAGAATTTTAAAGTTTTCCTCCTGTAGGTTTTCATGTGTGTGTTAACATTACCCTAAGCATATGATCTTTCATCGTTGATAATTTAAAATCCTGTAAACTTTGTTTCTAACTGGATATTTATTATGGAATTGGCTTATAAAAAACATTCGTAAAGCACTTGATTGTCAGGACTTTTGTTAATTTTCTCGGTTTCAGTGAATGGTATATTTTCCATATTCTAATCAACCCTTCGATAGGTTAGAACTTTGTGAAACGTACCCCTCCGAGTGTTCGATTTTTGAGCACTGGGTGGGTAAAGTCGGGGAAAAAGAAGTTAAAAATCAACGTCTCTGAAATGTTTTCCCTCTTACGCGCACTGTTGCAGAGCCAAGTGTCACTAATTTTTTTAAACACCTCGTTA
>NW_021159681.1:0-1040 GCF_002837175.3 Physeter macrocephalus
TTTTTTTTTTTTTTTAATTTATTTGGTTGCGTCAGGTCTTAGTTGCTGCAGGTGGGCTCCTTAGTTGCAGCTCAAGGGCTCCTTAGTTGTGGCATGCAAACTCTTTGTTGCAGCATGCATGTGGGATCTAGTTCCCGGACCAGGGATCGAACCCTGCATTGGGAGCGTGGAGTCTTAACCACTGTGCCACTAGGGACGTCCCAGTAAAGAGTTTTGTTCTAAATTCCCCACTTGCAAATAATCTGTGCCATTGGAATAGGTAATTATGCATAATCTGCTATTTTTAAAATATCCATAATGACTTTAATACATTATATTTTTTCCCTAAAATAGCAAATACTCCTTGACTCAGAATATATTAATAAGTGAGATTAGAATTGTCTGAAGAGTATTAATCTATTACAAGACCAAAGAAAGAAGGCATCAGGGTATGTGATAGAACGTCCAGGGGAAGAACCATGCTGTGTGAAATGATAAGTAGGGGGCTCGTAGAGGGGGCACCTGTGGAGTCGTCCCAGTGAAACCCATTGTGATGGACCGTCAAAGTCCTATGTTCTTCCTAGGGGATTAAGACTTGAGGATTCAAGACAAATAGCAAATGGATTAAAAACATTAATAAATGGTCCTGTATAAAAACCGAAGGCAAACAGAAATCTAGGGCTAATGTAATAAAGGCTTACATTTATCTGCTGCTCACTTAAATACAGTATTTGGGTGCTCTTTTCTCCATGCCCCCCTTTTTCTAAGTCATGTGACTGAGAGGAAAGAGACTATGCTTTTGGAGCATGGACATGCTAAAATTAGCAAGAGTCTCACTGTGTAGATTTGACAGGCTTAGCCAAAAGTAGAAGAAGATGGTTGAGATAGATAATTGAATTACCATGTCATTCAGAAAATGGAACGGTGGTTGCCAGGGCATGGGCGGGGCAGCAGGGAGATGGGGAGTGAGTGTTTATGGGGACAGAATGTCAGTTGGGGAAGATGAAAAAGTTCTGAAGATGGATGGTGGTGATGGTTGCACAACAATGTGAAAGTACTTA
>NW_021159682.1:0-1040 GCF_002837175.3 Physeter macrocephalus
ATTAAAAAAATATATAATAGCTGCAGAAGGAGGCAAGAAGGGAGTTGTCCCCCTTTCACTCCCCAAACAGATTATCGTGTTTCGGAGCTTTAGTGGGCAAAGTGTGTCTCCCGCCAACCAGATGCCCAGTGTCTGTATGTGGACCCATCAGCTCAACAGTTTTGATAAAAGGCCACAAATGAAGAGGCTTTGTGCGACTTTGTCCCGTAGTAGAATCGCAGACCTGAACGTGCCCAACTTAGGAAGACCCTGTGCTGAAGAATAATGAAAACTGCTCTGCTGACAAAGCAGCTTGGACTGAAACGACTCATGAGATTCATCCCTGATGGGTTGTGGGGAAAGGGATGCATTCGTACAGTTAGGAAGGAAACACGACAAAATGCAAAAACCAAAAACCCAAAAAACAAAAACTGCTCTTAGTGCCCTGAAGAAATGTATCTTAGGGATTAAAATGTATCCCTTTCCTTTCCACTCCAGTTAAATCATGGTGACTTGTGAACTCCTTTGAGGCCATCTCTGCAGAGAATGAAGACAAGTAGCAAAGAGGCTCTCCACCCCCATACAGCTTATTAAGTAAAACTAAAATTGGAACATAATGCCATGTGACAGTAGATTTATAGTGAAAATATAAGCATTCCTTGAAAACTGGAGACAGCAGACATTTATACCCTCCTACTTTTTCAGACTTTAATAATATCGCATCCTGGTAGCAGGCGTTGCACACAGAAGGCCTTGATGTTCTGTAAGTGCATTTTCAACACAGCCTTGTGGCCTAAGCAGTGGTCATAATATGTGATTACCAGCCCTCTTGTGTTGCTTATTTAAAAATAAAAAAGGAGTGGTCAGTCCTGCTATTGGTGGCCATTGAAATTCTTACCTGGAAGGAATATGGAATAATCAGAGCAACTGTGTCTTTCCTTGGTTTGGTGACTGCACTGTTGCAGGCCTCCAGAAACTTGCATTTTGCAACTGAATCTGTTATAAAAGATCTGTATTTTTTTTAACATCTTTATTGGAGTATAATTGCTTTACAGTGGTGT
>NW_021159683.1:0-1040 GCF_002837175.3 Physeter macrocephalus
AGAAGTTGATGCTTTAGGGCCAGCTATGCTTTGAGGTAGTGAAGCCTCTGAGGCAAATAACAGGGGATAAACACAACTAGTAAAATCTAGATGGCTTCATCTCACTCCCTGGGGAATTGGCAAAGTAGTTGGTCTAGGAGAAATGTGAGGAGATACCAGCTAAAAATATTATTTTTTTGTTTTTATTATCTACCTTAATAAAACAGCAAGTGTTTGGGAGAAAGAGAGATAAAGCAGCAATATGTCCAGTGTTTGAGACAAAATATATTCATATTATAAACCAAGATTCTTGTTGGAGATCTGAAAAACATTGCTATAATCATCATGACACTGTTTTGTGACTGCTCATCACGAAAACATAGTTCTGGGGCCAGATGGTACTGGGCATTTTACTCTGGGAACCAAAAGCTATGGTATAAAGAGTATTTCACTGAGAAGAACATTCAGATACTGGAAATTCCCTGTTTTTCTTAAATTTCAGACAGAATTTCTAAGGGCAAATATTTATTTATGGTCACACCAGAGGATAAAGGAATGTCTTATCTGAGTAATAATTCAAACTTGCCCCAGTGTCTGACGTTCAGAAATTACCATCTGTTATATGAGCAATGCCACTTTCAGATGGAGGAAATGAAGATGGAATGAGGTTAATCTTTGGCAAAGAGGAAAAGTGTCCACTTCCTCCTTGGCTATGCCGTGGTATAATTCACAAAAGCCATAAAAATGAACATAGTTAACACCCCACTTTCACCAATGGACAGATCATCCAAAATGAAAATAAATAAGAAACACAAGCTTTAAATGATGCATTAAACAAGATGGAATTAATTGATACTTATAGGACATTCCATCCAAAAACAACAGAATAGACTTTCTTCTCAAGTGCTCATGGAACATTCTCCTGAATAAATCATATCTTGGGTCACAAATCAAGCCTTGATAAATTTAAGAAACTTGAAATCATATCAAGTATCTTTTTTGATCACAACACTATGAGACTAGATATCAACTACAGGAAAAAATCTGTAAAAAATACAAAC
>NW_021159684.1:0-1040 GCF_002837175.3 Physeter macrocephalus
TCTTCTTTTCACTGGAACTCTAATAAAGTTAACAATGCCAAATGAGTACCATAATTTGTTGCATGGTTTAGTGTAAGCAACATTTTATTATTCCAACTTATAATAACAATGGTGATCCATTATATTTACATAACTCCAACATCCAAAAGAAAATCTCTAAATATAAGTGATACAGGTATTTAGAAACTCCTTCAATAGCTATAGAAGTAAAGACATATGATAACTGAACATACTATTAATTGAACAGAGATTAACAGTACTGTGTATGCATTGCTTGACTTGTTAACTTAATTAGTCTAATTTACTGCAACTCATTTAGATTGCTTTGGAATAGGGAAACCAAGATTATAGCTAGTGGATTGAGCCAAAGAAACATTTCATTATATTGGCTTCTGAGATAGAGGTACAGTTTTAGATTGTAAGACTAACTAGTGGGGCATTTTCATGTATAATGTTTGGTACTAAATGATGCAGTGACAATTATAATCCATGAGTAAAAATTAGGTCTCTGCAACAGCCATATGATGTCAATCCATTGAGCTATTATAGAGGAACTTCATTTATATATCACTCACTCTTCAGAGTAATTTATGGTAAGATGAAATGAAATTTATCTTCAGCTCATCTGAAGAGACTGAATAACTGAAAGTCTGAGAAAATATCATTTTTTTCAGAGTATACCCATACTGGGGCATAATTCATCATTGGAGATAGGCTCTCCTACTTAGAGGTTATGACGTAAGTCATATCCAAGATACAAAACTTAAATGCTATTCCTTGCTGGTATTTTCATACTAAATCTTGACTATTAAGAAACTAGTAGAACCAAGTGTTTTCTTCTATAAAGAAGATGATGAACCTTCAAAAATAGAGATGACAGCTTCCGATTGTTTCTACCTATCAATCAGTGTGACATTAAAGTAATGGAAACCCTATGGAATCCTCATCAAAATAATGCTGAATTAAGAATGTGTTCAGGGACTTCACGGATGGCACAGTGGTTAAGAATTCACCTGCCAATGCAGGGGACATGGGTTCGA
>NW_021159685.1:0-1040 GCF_002837175.3 Physeter macrocephalus
ATTTGGTAGTGCCTGTCAGTCTTCATTCATGGAATACATTTTTTACTCCTTCTAAAATAGGTAGTTTTCCCTTTGGAAAGAAAAAAATACTTTGTAAATATGCAACCATTTACAGCCACTGATTAAAAATTAGCTTCTTATTCCTTCTAACTTGCAACAATTTAAAGAAAACAAATAATAGATATATTCTTGAAAAAAAAAGTATTGGGATGAAGGAGGGAAAGTATAATCTTAAAGATTCAATTAAAAGTAACAAATACAAACTCTTTATAAAGGATTTAAAATTATGGAATTTATTGCTGAAACTTGACAGAGAAACTCAAAACAGTAGGGATCAGCCCAAATGCATCAGTGCTTCTTGTGTTCTAGGGTACATAGGAATTTCCCGAATAACTTGATAAAAATATAGCTTCTTGGCCTACCACCAGGGACTCTGATGTAGTTGGTCTCTAATAGGGCCTGTGCAGGAAACACCTTTAAGAAGCATCCCAGATGATTTGAAAGAGGTCTTGGGATCATACTGTTATGTTCTCCTATTTCAACTGGTCCTATTTCAACTCACTCGTGTTTTGTCCTTGGAGTTATAATTTAAAATTTGCCCTCTTCCTATGACACCAGTTATAAATTGGTTTCCTTCATTCTTAGCAGATATCTTTACTTTTTAGTTTTTGAGATGATAAAAACCTGTGATCCATGACTTCCCTAAAGTCCTTGCCCCCATTCAGAATCTCCTAACACCTTGCTCTTCCCATCTTAGAAGGGAACATGTCCCTACTTCTTTCTAAGGTTGAACCTCTGCTTATGTTCTTATATTCACTTGCTCAATGTCTGGCTCTCCCATGATCTTCCAAGCTCCATGAGGACACAGGTTGTGACTGTCTTCTTGATCCCCATCCCTTCAGGATTGGGTACAGTGTCTGTTGCATTGCCAACATTCAGTAAACATCTGTGAACTGAAGGTGTGAGAGATTTCTTTTCCCCTGTTCTCAAGGACTTTCCTGGTGGCACAGTGGTTAAGAATCTGCCTGACAATGCAGGGG
>NW_021159686.1:0-1040 GCF_002837175.3 Physeter macrocephalus
TTAAAATGTTCATCTGAATAACCTAAAAGGCTAATTAAAACACAGCATTCTAGTTCCCATTCCAGGATTTTCTGACTCAGTAAGTCTAGAGTGGGGCCTGAAAATGTCTTCATCTAACAAGCTCACAGGTACTACTCCTGCTGGTGGTCCATAGTCAACACTCCAAGAAACACTCTAATCAGGGCCCTGGTCTGTAGCTGAGGGTGCAGGGAAGCATAGGACAGCATGTCGGCTCTATAAGATGAGTTGGAGTTTAATGCATCCTGGAGAAATAAACAGCTGTGCTAATGCAGAGAGAAAAAACTATGTCTTCTGTCATTTCCTACCCTGCCCAAATCCTAAAGTACATGTTGTTCTAAAATGTCCAGGTGGGAAAACTGCTTCCAGTACCCCTGGCTTCTGAAAAATTCCGCTTGCTCTGACCTCCCTTCCTAAGTCCTTCAAAAAGTATACCCAGACCTTGCCTGCGCCCGCCTGGAGCCAGCGGTCCTCCACCCACCCCGCATCCAGTGTGACGCGCTGCACACCGGCGGAGCGGACATGGGCAGAGCGAGGGTGGCCAGGCTCGGACTGGGGCTGCTGCTTCAGACACTGCTCTTACCTACGCAGATTTATTCAAATCAAACAACTGTTGTAACACCTTCAAGTAACTCCTCCCAGCATACCTCAGCTGCCCCCCATCCAGCGAATGCCACCACCAAGGCAAATGATTGTGCTCTGCAGTCAACAGCCAGTCTCTTGGTGATCTCGGTCTCCCTTCTACATCTCTATTGTTAAGAGACTCATGCCAAGAAACATCTATACTTCCCCATCCTCTCAACACAATTCATATGGCATCCAGACATCCAGTGTGACAAGGGGAAAAAAAACAGGTCTTCATTGAATTAATCTGCTAGTTCCACAACTTATTTTATTGACAGAAATTGTTGAGGATCCCAAATTTGATTGGTTTGAAGAGCATGTGAAGGGTTTGACTAGATGATGAATTCTAATATTAAATCTGCTGGAGTTTCCTGTACAAGATAAAGAGAGACAACATC
>NW_021159687.1:0-1039 GCF_002837175.3 Physeter macrocephalus
CAGGAAATCATAGATCTGGTGGGAGTTGAGATAGAGGCACAATAACAACAACATTTGTAAATGTAAACATGTTTTCTTATCACATTCGACCCTCACAGCGATGCCCAATTTATCGCTGGGGAAGCTGAGACTCTGAGTGGTAATCTGACTTCCCCCAGGTTCATGAAGTCAAGGGTCAGAGTGTTGGCACCAGCCCTTTTGAAATAAATTAATGCTCTTTCTGCATTCATGGGAGTGACCTTTGTGCTTCCATCAGCAACCTATCTATAAAAGAGTCAATGATTATGTCTCACTCCACAGGTCACAAGAGATCAGAACTGTGTATGAGCTCTGAGTTCCATTTATTAATACAAGCGAGGTGCTCTAGAATTCAGAGGAGAAAAAACTAGTCTTCCTGCTCACTACAAGTGCTCTGATCATGTTCATTAAAATTCACAAAAACAAAAATGATTTGATTTCGTAAGTGGCAGGAAAAAGTAATCAAATCCTTTTTATGTTTTGGAAATTATGAAATGAGTTCCCATCTATTGAGCACTAAGGCTGTGCTAGGATAAACACATCTTAACATTGACAGAATGGGAGGACATTGTGATCCCATTTTACTGGAGGAAAACAGAGGCCCAGAGAGGTTAAGTAATGTGCCCGAGATCACTCAGGAAGTGAGGACAGGGTCAAGGTTCGAGTCTAGGAATTTCTAACTCAAAGTTCTTAACCTCCATGTCAAATTGCCTAAAATCTGAGAAGGAGGTAGGTAAAGGGAACATGAAGGAAAATCAATATAAAATTAACTTTTTGGTGATTTACAGGATCACATATGACAGCTTCTATACTTCTGACATAAACTCAAGTTCATTGATTTCTTTGAATATACTCAAGGGAGTACATGAATCTAAAATATTGTGCATTTTTCTGGAGAAAATTTAAAATTTTTATCAGATTCTGAAAGAAGTGTGTGACCCTCAACATATAAAAGCCATCACGTCAAAAGAAGGGATTCGTTCCTGAGCCTGCTTCCCCTGCCATCCTCAGGGTCTTGGTG
>NW_021159688.1:0-1039 GCF_002837175.3 Physeter macrocephalus
CAAGCCGTCAGAAATCTCGTTTCCCACTTGATGCCTGGCTGTTGGTGACCCAGAGCCGAGCTGGCTGAGATAAGGCGCCCCAAACCTCCCACTCAACTACTCCATGTCACACAGGCATTTTAAGAAGCTTGAATACTGGGAAGTAAATGTACCACAATTCCTATAAGCCATCACGTTTATGATGGAGTCATTTTACATCAAGGAAGGTGCTATTTTAGGAAAGAAATTTTCAAATCTGCTAAAAGGCCAAAGAGCCTCTTTCCATATAATGATGGTATAAACTAATAGGCAGTGAGGGGTCCACTCTGGGAAGAACAGTGAGCCAAATACAACGGATGTGACCTTTGGCTTCACAGTATTTTAAAGTCATGCAATTAACAATTAACCTTACAAAACCTTTGAGTACGCGGCCCCCGTATGCCAATCAAGTACGTGACTGATAAAATCGGAGAACTCTTGAAATACACAGAAATTTCATTCGGGCGAAAATACACTTAAAAGGCCAGAAGCATTACTTCATTCATTCAAATAAACATTTATTGAAGGCCTACCACCTGTGAGAACTACTTTGCTAGATGCTGGGAATGTGGACATTAAAAAGAAAAAAGAAAGAAAAAGGAAAAAAAAACAGCTCCTACCCTAAGGAACTCCCATTTTAGCTGGAGAGAGACGGTCAACAGAGAAAGTGATCAGCAGCCTGGAGCAGTGGGTTTCAGTGCGCTCCGTGGACCAGCAGCATCAACACCATCTACTAGCTTGCTGGAAATGAAAAATCTCCCACCTCAGATCTACTGAACTGGGAACTCTGAGATCGAGGGCAGTGATCTGTGTTTTCACAAGCCCTCTAGGTGATTCTGATGCACGATGAAGCGCGAGACCCACTGGCTCTCAGCCCTGAATAACTAGCACAGGCTCTGGGGGAACCCAAGTAACTTGGGTTCAAGTTACTTAACTTCTCTGTTGTTCAATTTCCTTATAGATAGAATCGGGATGAAAACCTCTCTCAGTTCTGTTGAGGACAAAACAACGTGCTACAGTA
>NW_021159689.1:0-1039 GCF_002837175.3 Physeter macrocephalus
CTCAGCATATGCAGAGGTGGGTTGCCTGTGGACAGGGAGAAGAGGATGCACACAGGCCGGGGGACAGAAGGGAGTCCACATCTCTGCGGGCGGGTCCTCTGGCCGTCAGGGAGGGCGGGAGATGCCACCAGAAGGGCAGACAGAGCTCTGTGATCCCTCAGCAAATGCGGACACGCTGGGCCGACGGCTCAAACCGCTGCCCCTCGAACTCCCTCTTGCCTCCCTCCCGTCCAAGACTGTTCTTTCCAAATGGTCGCGATGGTTCCTCACGTGTCTCCTCACTTTTCTACTCAGCTTCTCACAATCACCCTCCGTCATGTTACGAGTTCAGTAACTAAGCTTCCGGCGTACCCTTTGATGCCAACGGATCAGAATTTATCCTGTGTCGCAGGAGTTTGTTTCCATAGCTCCCTCTCCAAATGGCTTGTAAGCGCCTTAGGCGAGAGCTTCCCTCCCAGCAGAGGCAGTACTACCTGGTATACAGTAGGTACACAATAATGCTCACTGACAGAAACAAGGAGCAACTGTGGCGACAACAGCTAAAACTTAGAGGGCGCTCCGCGTGTCACTGGACACCCTGCCTATGCTCCACATGCCCCGTTTCACTGAATCCCCACAGCTCTGGGACAGCTACTACCATTACCCCATTTTCCAGACAAGGAAACCGTGGCCCAGAGAGATCAGGTAACACATCTAAACAGAGCCTGGATTTGAACCCGTCTGACCCCACAGTTCAAGCTCTTTACATCCTACCTTCCAAGAAGGAAAAACCCCCAGCTGATGAAGATGGCTCGACCTGAACAGACGAGTTAAAGCCATGTGAACGCCATCGCCCGGCGCTGAGACTACACCAAGGAAGGGGAGGAGGAACCCTGCTCACCTTCCACGGGACTGGCAGGAACACGGCTTCCATGGCCTGGCCTCTGAGGTGGTGCAGGCTCCCGGCCATCAGGCTGAGCTGAAGGAGAGGAAAAGAGCGCACGTAAGGCCAGCCCCGATTTGAAGCTCTCTCACCAGGCAGCCCTGGATAGGGAATTCC
>NW_021159690.1:0-1038 GCF_002837175.3 Physeter macrocephalus
GTGTGTGTGTGTGTGTGTGTGTGTGTGTGTACAGGATAAATACATATACTATGTGAGTTTGTATAATTCACATAGTCTGCATATACAGCTATAAATTCAATAAAATATTAAAATATGCAGGCTCGAAATTTTCAAGTGTGTGCACACATCCAATCTATATGAGAGCGCATATCTGTGATCAATTTGTATTTCATATGTCTTACCTAGGGATTTGTACTTGGGCAAAAAGGGTTACAGAGTCCATTAGCTGATCTGAATTTATGACAGTACATCTCTTGATGTTCAGCTATGACAGGAATTACTCTCCTCTAATGAGTAATAAATGTGGGTAAGTCATGTGTCCCATTGGATTACTTGGCTAAAATCACATTTAGAAGATGGCTAATTGTCTAAAATTTAACCAAATCCAATACAAATTTTATTGCCACTAATTGCCTTTGCAGGTTTTGGAGCATTAAACATATTTACATGTATTTGTCATAGCACTCCTATGCACATGTAATGCATGAATAGAATAGTCAAGACTATCCAATTTAAGCTTTTCAGCTATTTTAGTAATTTAACATTAAATCATTATGACAAAATATAACTTTCCATTTTTAGAGCTGTGACAAATTGTATTTTTAAACTAAATATTTTTGTCATGGGTAGTCTATTATTATTGTTTTGCAATTTCGGCATGACTTAATTGTAATATCAGTGTTATCAACAAGTAAGAACATATTGTAATACCTGTAAGTGCCATTGTAGATTTATTTGTATTGCCATTCTAAGTCAGCTGAACTATTTTACCCAGTGCCACCATACTAAACAGCTATTTGCAAAACTTTTATATTAATCCCTTATTTGAAATTGCATATATAAAATTGGTGTTTGATGCTGAGTAAACAAATTTTTAGATCATAGAAAATATGTATGAGAGATAACATAATTAAATATGTAAGAAAGTCTACACTTTTTAAAGATTTCTATAGGAATTTTAAAGTTTTTCCTTTTTTTTTTTTTTTTTTTTTGTGGTATGCGGGCCTTCCTCTGTTG
>NW_021159691.1:0-1038 GCF_002837175.3 Physeter macrocephalus
CACACACACACACAGCGCCCAACTTCTGTCTTCATGTAGAAAATGGGTCAGGAGCCAGGCTGACCTAACTGCACACTTAGATTGCAGAGGCCTCTTTAGGAAGATCTGAACTCAGTGCCCAGTTTCCTACAGAAGAGGGGGTTACCCAAGACTTACTGGATCGTTGGAGCAGAGCCTGGAGCCCTGGATCAAAGCCAGTGAGGCTGAGTTTAAGCTGTGTAGGGCTGGAGCTGATACATCTCTAAAAACCAAAGCAGGGAGTCTCTGTGCACAACAGACAACCCTTAACCCCTGGGTTGCTGGGGGTAGAGATGTGCTGGGAAAACTAGTGAAATAGTCTTGTTCAGGCTTCAGAGGCAGAAGCAGACCTCTGACCAACCTGTGACCCTGCCTGGACGGCCTGCTTGCCGGCACACCTAACAACTGTTACAAGTCAGGCAGCACGGATGATAAGAAAGGGAATGGGTCTTAGAATTTCTTGAGCGCCGGAGAACTGGCCAGTCCCCTGGGGTCTGGAAAATCTTGTGACTCGCATGGTGAAATTAGCAGCATTGTTACAATTGAACCAGAGCTGCATGTTTGCGGGCGAACTGATAATATCAGTTTGAGGCCTGGAATTATAAACAACAGAAGCCCTGAGAATGCCAGTCGGAGATCTAACCAGTGGGATGGACACGCCGCCTGGGACGCTTCCCAACTGGGTGTCCAGGTTGCTGTTACTCATATGTATCTGGGAGCAGGTGTCGGCCCAATTCGGTGATGTGTACCCTGTTACGTTTTTCCTAAAATTCTTATTCTTTTCCTTCTAATGATTGTATATTAAAATTAAGTGAAATCACCTTTCATTAAAGAATTGATTAAAGCTGTTTATTTGTGTGAGACGGTGTGGTGGTTTTGCCAGCAAATCCAACAAACCTTAAAACCGAAAGCAGGTTTTCGGTAAAACAGGATGGGTTTAGGTGGGCAGGGAGCATCTGCAGTGAAGCTATCAGCCCTTGACTCTTCTGTGGTTACCCTCAGGGGATGGTTCTGAGATGC
>NW_021159692.1:0-1038 GCF_002837175.3 Physeter macrocephalus
GTAGGTCTGCATCTTTATTCCCATCCTGCCCCTAGGTTCTTCATGACCAGGCTGGTAACTGTGTCCTCAGTGTGGGCATTGATAGATTTGAGATATTAATATATATATTACATTACATATTATACATATATGTTAATATCTCAAATCTATCAATGCCCACACTGACTGAGGACCCAGTTACCAGCCCCATTTCTCCCAAACACACAAGGACCAAATCTGAGGTCCTAGGGATATAAACCGTCTTGATATTCCTTGGGTACTTTCAGTGCAGCTTGTAGTTTAGACCACAAAGAAAATTAGCATAATACATGGCAGACTATATAGGCTTGAGTAGCTTTACAGTCAGCCTTGCAGACTCTTATGTACTTCAAAAGCATGAAGATTTTCACCCTCACTCTCTTCCCCCCCTTTTCAAATTGGCATTTACCAAAATAAAAGAGGAAATGAAATGATATAAACCACTTTGATGAAATATTGTTGGTCTGGCTTACATTCCCAGTAATCTATATGTATATTCATTTTTATGGCATAAAATATTATGATTATACCTCACATTTTTAAGATAACATGGATTTTAAGAATTGGAGAAACCAGAGGAAAAGAAGGAAGTATTGGGATTATGGATCAACCTTCAATTCAGAAGGTTTTTCAATGTATCTCTTCTCAGGGATTGCAAATCAGATACCAGTCTCACATAGAGGCTGTCAGATGTCACTGGGTTGCAAAAAAGATGAAAATCCTCCTGGTCTCTGGCTTTCCGAGGTTTTGTGGGTTTGAACAAGACCCTTACTGCTATTTGGACTTGGGTTTTGTGGTTAATATACGGTAAAGGGGTTATTACACAGTGATCCTTGAGCGTTTAGGTCAGCTGTGGCAATCAATCAGGAGACACTTCTCTTCTGGCAGCACAAACTTCCATAAAAAATTCTCTGGCAGACTCGAGTTAGTTAGTTATGACAGAGTAACCTCTATGTCAAGCAATATACTTGATAAATTTTGCATGTGCTTTTGACTGACAGAAGCTCTGGCATTCTGGTA
>NW_021159693.1:0-1038 GCF_002837175.3 Physeter macrocephalus
CTGCATTGGCAGGCAGATTCTTAACCGCTGCACCACCAGGGAAGTCCCCTGCATTGCTTATTTAATCCTCAAAACAACTTTTCATGATAGGTACTGTTTTTATCCCCATCTTATCAATAAAGAAACCACTGAGAAGTTAAGTCAATTGCTTGAGGTTGCACTGGTGATAAGGGTTAGGGCCAGGATTCAAATCCCAACAGTCTGATTTCAGAGCCAAAGCATTTCAACACCATGCTCAGTTCCCGGGAACCATTTTGGCTCTGAGAAAGTTGTTTAATCTTTGTGTCTAATTCCTTTGTCTTTAAAGGCCTGTAACAGCACTTCCTGACTCCCCAGCTCAGAGAAGTGTTCCAAGATTAATAGCAGTGTGTGTCCATTTCAGCCTCTGTGGGTCTCTCCCTTATGCACCAAGCCTCCTTTGAAGTTGATAAAAGCCCTAGGTGTGTGTGAAGGGAAGCAGGGCCCTTGGCGGGTGAGGGAATATGTAAATATTGAGGGAACATATATAAATCAGTTTTATTTTCTTGGAAAATTATCTACATAAACATCAAATAGCGTGAAATGCTTTGTATTGTATGTTTGCAGGTGACATTCTCCCATATGTGAGATCCACATTTTGAAGTCACAGTCCATGGAAACTACCCTCAGGGAATAAATTTATGTTTCTCGGGTTTGTTCCTCAGGTAACCCACAAGTTTCTCAGGGGCAAAAATCAGGTCTGGTTCCTTTTTATGCTATAAGTTTCCTTATCTTCCTCTCCCCGCTCCCTTTTAGCATTTGCTTTGGTACTTGGTACACAGTAGGTGCTCAGTGAAGCCTTGATGAGGGAATGGAAGCTTGGAGAGTCAGGTCTTTTGTAGTGATTTCTCAGTTAGCTTCATTACTAGTGAGGGAGACCACCTGCAAGGGCAAGAACTATTCTGGGAGAATTTTGACGAGCAATTTTTATTATTTTTTGTTGTTGTTGTTTGTTCGTTTGTTTGTTTGTTTTGTGTGTGTGTGGTATGCGGGCCTCTCACTGTTGTGGCCTCTCCCGTT
>NW_021159694.1:0-1038 GCF_002837175.3 Physeter macrocephalus
CCTGCACTGGCAGGCAGATTCTTAATCACTGCACCACCAGGGAAGTCCCGGGAGCCACTATTTTGACGCTTGTTTTACAGATGAGGAAACTGAGGCCCAAAGAGGGTGTGTCATTTGCACAGTTGAGAGCCGTCTGACTCCCGAGGCTGCACTCCTCACCGTGTGTGTCGGAGACCCAGGTGTGATCTTCACGTGGTGCCAAAGTAGGTCAGTTCAGTCTCTGGAGAGCAGGGGTCACTCAAGGTGTGTGAGGGCAGTCATCCGTGGTCTAGAGCAAAGAACTAACTGTTGAGATAACTTTGTACTCTTCAGCCTGTGGTTTTCTCATCATATGGACAGCCCCTCTGTAGGAGACAGATGTACTGGGAAGGGAGCGTGCCCATAGGGGAAGAGAGTGGGTGGATTTGGAATTGGTGTTGCCGGTACACAGTTCACCTCCATATAGAGTTACAGGGGCTTAATTTCTTAAAATTTAAAACCATTGCAAGGATGACTTAAAGGAACTTGGATAATTTTGCTGTGGACCAATGAAGCTAACAATTTGTGGGCAGGTCGCCAAGGCAGGGAAGATTTTTCGTTTTCTTCCTAAAAGAACTCTAAAATAATATGAGTCTAGTTTATGTATTTCCCAGTTGAAGGAGGGGACTAGGTAGAATGCTACCGTGAATGGTGTCCTGACCCAGAAGCCAGGAGGACAGGGCCAGGCTCCTCCTGAACAAACAATTTTAAACTCTCAGCCTCAGTTTCCCTGCTGTGAAACAAGCCCACTGGATGATTTCTAAAAATCCATTCAGCCATAAAATTCCAAGATTCTCCAACATGTTTGGTGCAGTGACAAATAACATAAGTACTTTTAAAGTAGTAAAAGTACTACTACTTTACAGCTGTGCTACTGTTATTTATAGTAGCACAGCTGTAAAGTAGTAGTACTTTTCCAGTTCATCCTGCCTCTGGCCCCCCGACCCCCGGCTCCAAGTCTCACTAGCTGCTACTGCTGCCGCCGAAGACCAAAGCAGGAACTCAACCTCTATTTTTTTT
>NW_021159695.1:0-1038 GCF_002837175.3 Physeter macrocephalus
ATATTTGAAGACATTATAGTTGAAAACTTCCCTAATATGGGAAAGGAAAGAGTCAGTCAAGTCCAAGAAGCACAGAGAGTACCATACAGGATAAATCCAAGGAGAAACATGCCAAGACACATATTAATCAAACTATCAAAAATTAAATACAAAGAAAAATATTAAAAGCTGCAAGGGAAAAACAGCAAATAGCATACAAGGGAATCCCCATAAGGTTAAGAGCTGATCTTTCAGCAGTAACTCTGTAAGCCAGAAGGTAGGGCAGGACATATTTAAAGTGATGAAAGGGGAAAACCTACAACCAAGATTACTCTACCCAACAAGGATATCATTCAGATTCGACAGAGAAATTAAAACCTTTACAGACAAGCAAAAGCTAAGAGAATTCACCACCACCAAACCAGCTTTACAACAAATGCTAAAGCAAATTCTTCCCACTTCAGACCTAGGGACACATACAGACTAAAAGTGAGGGGATGGAAAAAGATATTCCATGCAAATGAAAAACAAAAGAAAGCTGGTTTGAGACTTGACTGTTCTCTCCCACATACTGGGGACACTGTTTCCCCTTTCTTTATCAGGCAAACTTCTAAGCATCCTTTACGATTAGATTAGGCATTGTCTTTATGAACTGAGACAGAACTGAGTGCACCTTCTCCAGGTGCTCCCATAGCACCCACACATCTTTCAATCACCAAATTTACTTCTTTACTGCACTGCAGTCATCTCTTCATCTAGTTGGAGTCTATCTTACAACTAGATTCAGGCTGCTTGTAAGTTCCTTGAAGGTAAAGATTCAATTCTAGTGGGTACTGATTAAATATTAAACAATCTGTTCAACACAGGGGCAGAAATCTGTCCAAAAACTACTGAACAATTATGTAAATCAGTTTCTAGTAGGCAGGTCTCCAAATAACTGGAATTCACATGAATGATAACAGACAAGCAGGTGTGACATATTTCTGAAATTGAAAATTTTAGTCATTATCTGAAAAGGGGCCCTAGAGTCATGATCCAATGTTTAAAAGCATGTATTTT
>NW_021159696.1:0-1038 GCF_002837175.3 Physeter macrocephalus
ATAACATGTCCACTGAGTTTTATACCTTTCTCAATTAGCTATTAAATATGAATTAAGTGACATTAATGTGCCTCCCAAAGAGCTTTGATAAATCTTAGTTGCCTAGGAGCTTTCAGCTCAGCCTGTCTATGATTTTTAAGATAAATGTTCATGATGCTATAGAACCTCACCTCACAGGTCTAGGTAAACACATTACACATCTGCCAGCATGATACTGGGGACGTGCTACCCCATCTCCTCTTGTATGGAGAGATAAGTGCGGGAAGGCTGTGCAGGGCATCGTAACTGATCTGAATCTGTTTCACAGTGGAATCACCATTTCTATATGTATGTAGAGAAGGAGATTAGAATGTATCAAAAATTTTTCCCCAATTTCTCATATAAAAGTGAGTTAAAGTTTCTTCTTGGCATTGGTCATGAATATTAAAATAACATGATGTGTCCATCATCAATGGCCTGGCTTCAGGTTACAAAGCTGTGATCTCAGCCACTTATGTACACATAGGACGGGTCTGGGGTTTGAGATTGCTAGCTGTCTGGGCAGCTTCACACATTTGCATTGCTTCCAGTTTCCTTCCTCCTGGCAGGTGCATTCCTCCTCGGTTATGTCGTTTGGCAGGCAATCATGAATTTATAAATTTAACAGATGTCTCTAATCAGAAGCATAAACATTGTATAGGCAAAGATGAGTCTGGGCAAGCTGCCCAAGACATGGGGAATATACAATTTTGCTTTGTCAAAAAATGTACACATTTTAGTTTTTCCTGTGAGAATTTTGCTTTTTATACTCAGGTAAACAGCTCAAGTGAAATAAATAGAAGACTTACACATAAATGAGAAATCTATTTCAAAAAGTTAACTTTTCACCTTTATACCCTTTTAGTTTAGTTATATTTTTATTGATGGAATTTATATTTATCTAAAAGTCATTTTACTACCTCGCTCCTAATATAGTCTGAGGTAATCACTCTGGAAATGGCTTATTACATCTTTATTCTTAACTGTACTTCAGAAAGCTCATGAAGCTAGATTACTACT
>NW_021159697.1:0-1038 GCF_002837175.3 Physeter macrocephalus
ACATGCAGACCACTTTCGTCCTGTTCCGATCACCGAAAAATTATTTTTTCTAGGCTTTTCCAGAGTTGTCATAATCACTGTTTAAAATAAACACGTTTATTATTATTATAAAACAGATACATGTATTTCCATTGTAAAATAAATAATAAACCAGTTTATTTTTATTATAAAAGCTATTTTTGTACATTTGGAAAGAATTTAGCACATACAGAAAGCTAGAAAAAAGCCCATCCATCATGTCAGGGAATCCAGCCATTTATCACATGCGATATATTTCCTTCTCGTGGGCTTTTCACATACTTTCTGGGTAGATTCATCGGACTCTTTTCATTTAACAACCATGTCCTCAAGTTGTTAAAAAAGCTGTATACTTATGCTATTTTAAATAACTGGACATTGTTCTCCATTTCGCTTGGCCCTCAGAACCGAACTCACTCGTGTACTGAATAATCATAGGTTACAGCAAAGGTCATTTAAGCGCCGTTGTGCATTGCCTCAAGGATCCTGTCCTGGGGGGGACACCTCCCGGGTTGCTCTCCCTGGACGTGCGCAGGGGCCACACGGCCCTTCCTGAGCCTCCGTCAGACTTCGAGGAAAGTTCCAGAGCAGTGCCTGGACCCCAGAGGCTCAGTCACGGCCGCTTCTCCTTCCTGCCACGGCTGCCCATTCCTGGTGATGGAGGTTACATGGGTGGTGGGTTCCCAGAAGTCTGGAGTCGGGGGCCGCTGGCGAGGGGGAGTGTATGAGGAGCGTGGCGGGTGGCTTCTACCCCGGGCTGCAGGCTGAGGCCACTGGGATGGATTCTGTCAGAATGCCCGGGGGAGCTCAGCGTCCGCGGCGGTCAGAGTGGCTCTCGTGAGGAGTGCTGATGGTGGAGAAGCACTGACGTGAGGTGTGGTCCCGTCTCGAGGGGGGTCCTCTCCCTGCAGATGTGTGCACAGCACCTGGGCCTCAGGGGCGGTGGACACTGTGAGACCACAGCAGCTGGAGGCAGCTTCCTGGGCACCGTCGTGGGAGCCTGCGTGAGTGTGTGTGCGC
>NW_021159698.1:0-1037 GCF_002837175.3 Physeter macrocephalus
AAAAAAAAAAAGTTCTACATGTAGCTATCATCTCAACTCAAATACCTTTTACCTTCCTCAAATACCTTCTTATCATCCTGGTTCACCGTGCCTTAGCCAAACTGGTCCGTCCTTTGCTTTATCTTCTATGTAGATCATTATTACACTTTACAGTGGCCACCTATTTCTAGAATTCCTTCTTGCAGACTCAACATAGGTGGCACCTTCAGAATCTCTGAACCCACCAATTTTTTGTGCTTCCACCTTATTCCCTGTCATTGCAAGAACACTATTGTATTAAATGACCTGCTTAGGTAGCCATTCCCCTCTCCTCCCAACTAGCCTGAGATTCGTGAAGACAAAGACCACGTGTATCTTCTATACACAGTTTCTAACAAAGAGTAGGCTCCCCATATTCATTAATTCAGTCACTCACTCAACAAATACTTATGGAGTAGCTGCTACAGGACAGACATTATTCTAATTGCCATGGATTCTAATTGCTATGTGAAATAAACAAAGCCCCTGTTCTTCTAAAGATGACATTCAAATATAGGAGACAAATAATAAAGACGCAACAAACACCTAGTGAAATGTCAGATGATAAACGAATAAAAGCAGTAGTCTAAGGGGACAGTGAATGGCTGGGGCAGGGGTTGCTATTTTAGGTATTTTAGGTAATCAGTGACGATTAAGGCGTTCCCTAACTGAAGTGAGAGAACAAACAAGTTGGTCCCTTGAAGGGGAGAGAGTGACACAGAGTGGGTGGCGTGTGAGAGGAGCAGTGAGGAACCGGCGTGGCTGCAGCAAGGGGATGGGAAGTTCACAAGTGCAGGCAGGTGGCCAGTGCCCACATCAAGTGGAGCTCTGCAGGTCACGCACGAGCCACTGCAGGTTTCCAGAGCAAAGAAAAACAATCCAATGGGCATCTTTAAGAAAGAGTACTTTAGCCCGCAGCCACCACATTTTTGGGGAAAAGATGGTCGGGGGATCGAGGTGTGGGAGAAGGCGACAACGGGAGAGTTGAAACAGGAAGATCCGTTAGGAGGCTACCACAA
>NW_021159699.1:0-1037 GCF_002837175.3 Physeter macrocephalus
ACAATATAGTGATTCACAATTTTGAAAGGTTATACTCCATTTATAGTTATAAAATACTTGCTATATTCCCGGTATTGTACAATTAATATATCCTTGTAGCTTATTTTATTTTATTTATTTTTTGGGGGGGAGGGGTCAAGGAAAGGATTTTATTTCAAATGTTTTATTATCAAAGTTTTAAACATATGTAAAAGTTGCAGTAAATCTCACTAAGTTCTATAAGTAACATTTTACTAT
The DNA here is from genome assembly GCF_002837175.3 of Physeter macrocephalus. Taxonomy (NCBI): domain Eukaryota; kingdom Metazoa; phylum Chordata; class Mammalia; order Artiodactyla; family Physeteridae; genus Physeter; species Physeter macrocephalus. Next base: position 238 of record NW_021159699.1, read on the forward strand.
GTTTGTTTTATCATATCTTTTTATCTATCCATAAGGAAGGGATTTTTAAAGATGAAAAACACTCCTAGAGCATGTTTGTATGCCTAGAGCATGATTCAATAGCTAGGGAAGATTTCTGATATAGGGAAGAATGGGAATAACCAAGTGAAAAAATGAAGTCCTTGAGAACTGAGGGAGGGGAACAGGATTCAGAGTACAGGTAAAGCGATTGCCTTCTGTTGTTACAGAAAAGGAAAAAGGGGAAATGGTTACAGAATCATGTAGGTCTGTGGATTTAATATTGGGAAAATGTAGCAGGCACTATACTATTGCCTAACTAACAGCTTAGACCCTCTTCTATTGCTAATAGACCCCAAAATTTGGCACCAATGGGCCCAGACCAGGTGGATTAATATTGGTCTAAGTCAATCAAGACTATTACATTCCCCTTTGCCAGATACTAACTCTCCCATCATATCTTGATTCCTTGTAGCTTACTCTATACCTCTTAATCCCATACCCCTATATTGCCCCTCCTCCCTTTCCTTTCCCCACTGGTAACCACTGGTTTGTTTTCTATATCTCTGAGTCTGTTTCTGTTTTGCTATATATATTCATTTGTTTTATTTTTTTAGATTGAACATATAAGTGATAGCATGCAGTATGTGTCTTTCTCTGTCTGACTTATTTCACTAAACATAATGTCCCCCAAGTTCATCCACGTTGCTGCATATGACAGAATTTCATTTTTATGGCTGAGTAGTATTCTGTTGTATATATATATATATCACATCTTCTTTATCCATTCATCTGTTGATGGA
>NW_021159700.1:0-1037 GCF_002837175.3 Physeter macrocephalus
AAGGAAAAGTAAATCTGCCCCGCCCCCCCCCCACCCTACATTAAGATAGGAGGAGGCACGGTGGGCTTTGAACCCAGGTCTGTGCAGTCTCTGGGCCCGCTCCTCCCTGAGGCTAAGGGCCGAGCCTCCAGATCAGATGACTTGGATTTCAATTCTAGCCTCACCGCATTACCATCTCTGTAACAGTGAACACACAGCATAAGCGCCCTCTGCCTCTCATTCCTGGAATGTGAAATGATGGCCTCCTCCTCAGGTGTTGATGGGATCTGTTGATCAGACCACACACTGGAAGCACTTACTCTGTGCCTGGCACATACACGCCAGTTGGTGAACAAGAAAACAATGACTACTGGCGATGCCAGGCCTTGCACAAAGCAGCATGTACTTTCCAGTTTGGGAAATGTATCCTCTAGACCACTCAAGGACAAGGACCAGCTTTCTACTTATATGATTCAAAACACAGGGCACAGCCACACAGACATTTAGACAGTGGGTTCTCCTGTTCACGAATGACCCTCTCTTTTTCCTCTTGAGAAGAAAAAGAATAAATGCCATTATATGATATGTGGGCATGCGTAAACATTTATATGAATATCAATATCTATGTTTGCTTATGTTTGGTTTATTTATATTGTTAATGTTTTCGAATCTTTATGTTTCAATCACTGGTGAACAGAAAGATTGCTTTGCTATCTTTAGCAGACCTTGTTTCCGTCTTGCTTCCTTTTGCATCACAGATACATACCAACATGATTTCTGACTTCTTTCTTAATTAGTGGCCTAGTTTCAAAGCAGAAGGCAAGGGAAATGTCTTGGTAAGTGAAGACAGGGAGAGAGAGGAAATAAGGGAAAAGAAACAGCATCTTGAGGTGTTGGTGAACTCAGGCCAGCCTTGGAATATGGGCGAAAGGGACACCCAGTGCTGAAAAGTTCTTCCACTGTATCTCAAATTCTAGGCCTCCAACGTCAAATGCTCTTTGTACTGATGCACTTGGAAAACGAGGGTGCTCAACAGCTCTTGAAATTTCTTATTTTGG
>NW_021159701.1:0-1037 GCF_002837175.3 Physeter macrocephalus
CCTACGTAACAAAGGGGATGAATTACCCAGCAGGAACCACCTCACACGTCAATGTCCACATCGACAACGGGATGAGGAACGCAGCAGGAACCACCTCATAGAAAAGCCCACGTCACAAAGGGGAAGGGGAACCCAGAAGTAACCACCACACTCGTCAGTGCCCACATAACAAAGGGGATGAAGAACCCAGCAGGAACTATGTCACCGGAAAGCCAATTTCACAAAGCGGATGGGGAACCCCGCATGAACCACCTCGCAACAAAAGCCCACATCACAATGAGTATGAGGAACCCAGCAAGAACCACCTCACAGCAAAAGGTCCACATCACAGGGGGTATGAGGGTTCAGGCAGGAACCAGGTTACACCAAGAGCCCACATCACAAAGGGGATGAGGAACCCAGAAGGAACCAGCACACACAAAAGAGCCCACACCACACAGTGGATGAGGAACCCAGCAGGAATCACGTCACACCAAATGCCCACATCACAAGTAAGAGAAACCAAGTAGGAGCCACTTCACAGCAAAGGGCCCACTTCACAAACAGATGAATTAGCCAACAGGAACCACCTCACACATCATTGTCCACATCAGAAAGGGGATTAGGAACACAGCAGGAACCACCTCATAACAAAAGGCCACGTCACAAAGGGGAAGGGGAACCCAGAAGTAACCACCTCACTCGTCAGTGTCCACATCACAAAGGGGATGAAGAACCCAGCAGGAACTATGTCACCGGAAAGCCAATTTCACAAAGCGGATGGGGAACCCCGCATGAACCACCTCGCAACAAAAGCCCACATCACAATGAGTATGAGGAACCCAGCAGGAACCACCTCACGCCAAAAGGCTCACATCACAAAGGGGAAGAGGAACCCAGCAGGAACCACCTTACACAAAAAGGATCACATCACAAATGGGTGAAGCAACCCAGCAGTAACAACGTCACACAAAAAGGCCACATCAGAAAGGGGAAGAGGAACCCAGTAGTAACCACCTGACTCCAAAGGGCCCACATCACAGGGGGGATGAGGATCC
>NW_021159702.1:0-1037 GCF_002837175.3 Physeter macrocephalus
CCGCCCCCGCCCCCCGCGTGGCTCTCCCCTGTGCTGTGCTCTGTTCGCCCTGCCCTTCCATCGGGGCTTGCTGTGTTCCCGTTCCTGCAGGGCGGTGGTTCAGCGAACGGGAGCCCCCTGCTGCCAACATCTGGTGCTAGCACCCCTGGCCGCGGCGGGCGGAGGCAGCTGCCCCAGACCGCGCTGACCCCCCGTCCCAGCATCACCTATAAGACGGCCAACTCCTCGCCCGTCCACTTTGCTGGGGCCCAGACCAGCCTCCCTGCCTTCTCCCCCGGCCGGCTTAGCCGTGGCCTCTCAGAGCACAACGCCCTGCTCCAGAGAGACCCCCTCAGCCAGCCCCTGGCCCCCAGCTCTCGGATCGGCTCCGACCCGTACCTGGGGCAGCGTCTGGACAGCGAAGCTGCTGCCCGCACCCAGCCTGAGGACGCGCTCCCCTTCGAGGGGGCCGTGGCCACCGACTCGGGCCGCTCCTCCCGGACGTCCTACGTGTCCTCCCGGACCTCGCAGTCCCACCCCCTCCGCCGGGTGCCCAACGGCTACCACTGCACTCTGGGGCTCAGCGCTGGCGGGGGCGGCCGGGGGCGGCACAGCTACCACCACCCCGACCAAGACCACTGGTGCTAGCCGCACCGCGACCGGCGGGCGCGTCCCAGGTGATGAGTTTTATCATCCGCGCTGGGCTCCGGGGGCGCTCGGGCGCCGAGGCGGGGGCAGCAGCCCCGGGAGGAGGGCCTCGCCCCGGCGTCTCCTCCCTCACGCCGGCTGGAGCCGTTTGTACCCCTGCCGCGCTGCCTCCGCGGGTCTCACAGCTCAGAGCCTACCCAGGACGCGGCTGTGTGCGCTGAGCGGCCCTGGTGAAGGACCGGCATCCGAGGTGTGTGCTGGGAGCGTTTTGCAGGAGGGCTGAATCCCGTGCGGATCATCCTTCATCCAAACGTGGGGTGCAGAGGGGCAGGCGAGACCTCAGGACGGAGTCGGTGGTAAACCGAGCAGGTCTCGTCAGCCCCCGCACGCCAGCAGTCCGGTGGCGCCCT
>NW_021159703.1:0-1037 GCF_002837175.3 Physeter macrocephalus
TTTTATATTAGAAATTATGCTATTAATATCAGATAGGAAGTCAAATTAATTTTACTTAACTAATTTCACAATCTAGAGAGCACCACAATATTTTTATAATGAAATTCATTTATGTATCACCTGATTCTTCAGCTGGTTAAGTGTCTGTCTTAAACTATCTGTTGTTGTCTGGTTACTTTTGAAAAACTCAGCTACTGCTGTATTCAAAATTATTTTATAATCGTCTTTGTTTATATCTTGTAGGCAGGCAAGATGTTGCAGACAGACATCATAATTTCCAGCCTAAAACAAAAACACACAAACAAAATTACATACCAACTTAAAGAACTATACATTCATTTCCAAATATATTTCATTGATCTTTATTTAAAAATTCTTACAAAGACAGATATTATTCCCCTAAATATACTAATTAAAGTCACTAGTTGAAGTAAGAGTCATGCCAATTAAGAAACTGTGATATGTCAATTATATCTCAATAAAACTGAAAAAAAATAGTGGATATTTATTTCCTAAGAATGAAACTCTAACAGTGATACATGTGCATTATATCTACAAGACACACACACATATACGGGTATGTAATATACCTATATATAATATATATTATAATCAGATATATATTAGTACATATTGCTAGCAAGGTATAACAGCCAAGGCTAGCCAACAAAGGTAATAAGATTAATTACTCAAAATTTTAATTTCTAGTATACTTGGAATACCCAAGTATCAAGTTCTTCCACTTACATGTATGTAACTTGATAATCAAATAATGTTTTCTTTCATATCGTTTAATGTCAGAAAAGTTAGTTTTGACAATAAACTTCTGGGGTTCCATTTTAAAGTACAGTCAAGGAAGAGAACTGAAGAGAGTAGTAAAATGAAAAGACTGACTCACATATTTACAAATTTAAATTTAAGAGACTTAAAAACAACATTATGACAGTTAAAATATGTTTATGGAAACACAAAAATTTGGGAATGGCTCAAATTACTTCCATTCCTTTCACCATATTTAAACTCTAAAATTAAAAAAA
>NW_021159704.1:0-1036 GCF_002837175.3 Physeter macrocephalus
GTAACTTTATATAGAGAGGATAGTACTTACATCTACCTAGGCAGTGGTCAGGATTTTGATCAGCACCAGTGTCTGGAGGTAAGTGATACAGGGCTTTCCTATATGAGAGAACCACATTATTTCTATCCTGTTGCTCTGATGTATTCGATCTCCATTGCTGAGGTAACCTTCATCGTTCAAAATGACTGCTACAGCTCCAAGCATAGCATCTTCAATCTACCTAGCAAGAAAGAAGAAATAAAAGAAGGATGTATCCTTCTCTGAACAACACATCCCAGAAACTGCATACACCACATATACTTGCATCCCATTGAGCAGCACTTAGTTGACTGTCCATAACTAACTATAAACTAGCAGTCTTTTTTCAGGGTGGTCATAAGCCCAGATGAAAATTAGGAGCCATACTACTACAGAAAAAATGGAAATTGAATATTGGAGAATAACCAGCAGTCTGCCATAAATGTCATTTTCTTTTCCTATATCCAACTTCCTTGGAAGTGTCGGTGAAAGGTTTACATATTTCTACTCCAGTTGTGAACAAGGTTCACATTCTTGGGCACCTGAGTTCTTTCAGCATCTCCAATTCGTTCATGACAGTTAAAATTAGGAGACTGGTCTACCCAAGTTCCCAAAAAGATCTCTAGGAGATATCATCGCTGGTTAGTTAGACTCCCTACTTAGATCTTAGATCCTAAAATGTTTCTGTCAACAGTAGTGGCTTTGTAATGTGTCAACCTGATTCGGCTAAAAACTATAAGGCAGACTCTCCCATAAAAAAGAGGAAAATTTCTTTTGTGCATATACCATGATGGTTGTATAATTTTATTGTTTCCTGACGTAGAAAAAAAGCTTACTTGTTCTTTTAACCTTTGAAATTCAGATGTTTCAACAAGACAAAATCCTATAGAGATAAAGTTGTGGGCTAATTTCTAATGATCTATATATTCTTAGAATGAGATCAAACATTCCAGGTGTCTGATTCTTAGACATATTATTGCTCCATAGCATTAAACACAATGACTTTCTTTTAAAAAAA
>NW_021159705.1:0-1036 GCF_002837175.3 Physeter macrocephalus
GGTAATTCAAGAGTTGGGGCTAGACTGCTTCACAAGAAGGGCAAAGAAAAGCAAACACATCTTCAAACACACAAAGTTTTAAACTTGCAGAAAGCTGAGTAATTTCATCATATATGATTATGTGTATGTATGTGTATATACACATACATACACAACACACCTAGTGTGTATTTACATATATGTATGTATGCATGTATTTGTTCATGCGTAGAGAGTGAGGCTTACATTTAAGACGTTGAACCCTAAATTTCTCTCAATAGCAGCAAAAATCAGACACATTATTCATACGTGAATGGTGTACTACCAAAGAAGAAAAGTCGAGGTCATCAATCTTATGATTATAATCTTTAGAAAAGAATTTAATATTCCTGTGAAAGATGGTCATGGTAAGTTACTTAAAGTAAGTAATTCTGAACTATTAGGAAATGTGTCAACATCAGAAATATGTCTTTTGTACCACCCTTTGATCAGAAAACATTACCCATCAATCTGACATCCTTGTAACTTCATGACCACTATGTTTTGCACATTCTGAAAATGCATCCTTCAAAGTGAATTTCTAAAGTGCTTCTATATAAATACTTCTTCTTATATTATTTTTCCAATGTGAAAAAAAAAGCCAATCAAACCCCTTTTAATTATTATACTTTATAATTACTTGCATTTTAAGAATAAATCTATGGAGACATGTGACAAGAGTCAATATCTCAAACTGTAAATGAAGCAAATGTCAGGTACTATGTCAGATGCTAATCTCTTACTTCATTTAACCCTCATAACTTTGTAAGATAAGTGTTTATTACTATCTCCATTTCATAAATGAGTTAATCAATCTACCCAAGGTGACAATACCTCATAGGTGACAAAGTCAGTTTTCAAACCCAGGTCTACCTAACATCAAAGCCTGTTCTTTTTCCACTGTATCATACTCCCTTCAAACTGAGTCTTAGAAAGGTCACATGGTAAAGTTCAAATCAAAAGTGGTTTCAGGGGCTTCCCTGGTGGCGCAGTGGTTGAGAGTCCGCCTGCTGATGCA
>NW_021159706.1:0-1036 GCF_002837175.3 Physeter macrocephalus
TTTGGTCTTTGTTGCGGCATGTGGGATCCCCAGTTGTGGCACGCAGGATCTTTTAGTTGCGGCATGTGGGATCTAGTTCCCTGGCCAGGGATCGAACTCGGGCCCCCCACATTGGGAGTGTGGAGCCCCTGCCACTGGACCACCAGGGAAGTCCCTAAAACTTCAGTCTGCTCTTAAGCAAGAGTGTTCATGACTCATGGATTTGATAGGATAGCCGTAGTTATTAAGATCAAGATAAAAAGTATTCTTGAGTGCTGCCCCTAGGTCGCCTCTCCCCAGCCTTGCTGGGCCCACCTGGAGAATCCTGTCATGAGGTGAGACAAAGCTCGCAGCTCCACGCCAGGCCCAGGTGGCTGGGTGTCTTTCTGACCAGAACTTCCCAGCTGGAGGACAGCGGGGAGGGTGCCATGCTGTGGTAAAGAACTCTGGGAGGCCACCAGAGATCACCTCTGGCTGGAGCGTCAGGAAGAGGTGACATTTGAGCTGGAACCCAACATAAGAGTTTAGATTTTGATTCTTTAAATATTTTTCTAGTTCCTGGTATGGGTGTGTGCTGGGCATACGGGGTTAATGGGCGCGTTATTCCTGACCTCGTCGGTCTCACATCTGGGGTGCTTGGGGTGGGTGGGAGACAGACAGAAACTGAAAGAATGAGTCACAGATCACTTCAGACTGTGTCAGGACTGTGACAGCTGTAATGCAGTGGGTGGGGTTGATAGCGTCAGGGGTGGGTCTGGATGGTCTGTGTTAGGAGGGCAGGCAGGGAGGCCCGTCAAGGAGGTGGCATTGTCACTGAGCCATGGGAGGGAGCAGCCGTGTAGAGTACCTAGAGTTGTTTGGGCAAAAGGAATAGCAAGTGCAAAGGCCCTGGGATGCGAGGTCGGGGTGCGGAGCAGTGTGAGTGGGGAGGTGTCTGGGGCCAGATCTTTCCTGGCGAGGTAAGGAATTGGAATTTGTTTCTAGGTGCTTGGGAAGCCGGCCTTTGGCGGGGTGAGACCAGGGAAGGAACATGAGTGGGTTCTATTTTTTTTTTTTT
>NW_021159707.1:0-1036 GCF_002837175.3 Physeter macrocephalus
TAGATCTTTAACATGTAGTCAGTTGAATTTTGTTTATCAACAACTTTCTATTTTATAAATGTGCAGAGAGAGTACTCCTTAATAAACAATAGCCAATGTTATATTTCATACAAGAGAAACTGTCAGCTGTGTAGTACAAAAAGGAATGGGCATGTGTAAAACAGCTTTATGTTTTTTAGATAAAATGATTTAATGTTTTATGGATAAGACGGTGTTTCTCTCTGAGTTGGGCATAATCATTAATCATTGACTACCAGGAAGGAGTGGCCCGGATCCCACCACATCCGGCTTCGTCAGAGCCGTCCAATATGCCTCCTCTATCTTGTCTACTGTGGCCCAGGTGATTTTTTTTTTTTCTTTAAATTCCCGGACAAAACGTACTAAAGCTCACAAAAATGACTTTAATGCCTCAGTCTGCGTGCATTTACAGGACAATAAGATAATGTATAATCACTTGCATCTACCAGACAATGTTCACATCTACCAGACAATGTTCGCATGGAATGCGAATTTCTAAACACTTCAGAGATCAATAGCACTTCGGACTCTCCAGAAATTGGCCTTCGCCCCTTTAAGAGGAAGCGAAGCTTCTCTCCGACCTAGAAGAACAAGGCCTTCAGTTTTGAGCAGCCCCGAGGCATTGCTTGACCCTTTTCCTGGGAGATTCCAGCAAAGGCGCCGCTCCTGCGGGCCTGTGTGGCGGCGGGAACTCCATTACCCAGAAAGCTACGCGCTGAGCGGCAGCGACGAACACCCAATGAACATCCAGACTTTCGGCATTTCCGGGAGGGCGCGCTGGGCGAAGGCGGGACTTCCGGTATTTTGTGGCGGTCATTTTGGCGGTCCTCGGGGTCAGAAGGCCGAGAGGGCAGAGTCGGCCTTGAGGTGATTGACGGAGAAGGCGCGGGAAGAGGCTCTGTCCCCAGTGACTAGAGGCGGTTCTATAGTCGGGCACATCGCCGCTTGCGGGGCCGGTCTGGAGACGTTGGTGCCCGGTCCCTTCGGGACGCTCGGCTGTCCCCTCTCTGCCCCGGCT
>NW_021159708.1:0-1036 GCF_002837175.3 Physeter macrocephalus
AAAAAAAAAAAAAGAGGCTGGGACCTCACAGAAAAGCACATGAATCCAAGGGAAGCCATGAAGCTTGGATTTTGTCCTACTAGCAAAGGAGTGACACGATTAAAATGTTGTTTAAAGATATTACTAAAACCCAGTGGCAGGACAGAAGGGAGAAAGAGGAGTAACTGGAGAGCCAGGCACACACACGGAGCAGCACAGCATGGAGGAAGGGAGCCCAGGCTCTGGAGCAGATGGCCTGTCCCACCTGCCTTTGGCGCCTACTAGCTCTGTTACTTGGGCAAGTTGCTAAACTTTTCTGTGCCTCAGTTTCCCTTTCTGTAAAATGGAGATAATCATAGAGCTGTTGGCAGGATTGGAATTCAGTGGCAAAGTGCATAGAATGGTACCTCCTACATATTAAACATTAAGTACCTGCTAACTATTACTGTTGTTACTATTAGTCCACAGGTGAGATCACAAGGGTCTGAACTAGGGTGGTGGTGAGAACGATGAGGAAAGAGGGCAAGAGATTAGGCAAGGTGGAGTGGCTGGAGTGGGGACAAGGCATCCTGGACCAAGCCCCAGTGTCTGAGGTTTAGAGCCTGGTAATGAGTAGCACAGGGGGACTGGGAGTAGAAACAGGCCTGTCAGAAGGGGGAGTGCATTGTAGGAGGCAGGTGGGTGAGACAGTGCACCCACAAGCACTTTGAGCTCTTAGGTACAAAGTCTCTTTATAACACCTCTGATATTAATTAGGTAATACAGATGGTGAGCACTTGATAAATGCACGCTATTATGTGCATTTCCTGAGAAGTTTCCCCTGCCAAAGGCCCGAACCACACTCTCCATACGTGCTCAGTCATCCTGGCCCCTATGTTCCTACAGGGCATCGTCCGGCTTCTGTAGGACCCTGACCCTGGTGTAATTATCCTCCCCTGGGCTCTGAGCGCCCCAAGGCAGGCCCTGTGCTTCTCCTCCCCATCTCCAGGGCCTAACTCAGGGTCTGTGCAGAGGGTAGATACATGACATTTGCCGTGGACAACGTTCTGCATCTCAC
>NW_021159709.1:0-1036 GCF_002837175.3 Physeter macrocephalus
CAAAACGTGTCCAGTGGTTCAGTCACCTTAGCTCTGCGGGCCCTTCCCTGCAAGCATCAAAGGGAAGGAGAGCCTGACCCCCCCGCTGACATCGACTTATTGATCCACATGCCCCTGGTGTCTGTCAAGTGTCCCTTTGTATGAGCTGCCAGGGGAACACAGACGTGAGAAGCTCTCTGCCTTGGGGATTTCACTGAAATGTAAGATTTGCCCATGAGAAAAGGTAGCATAAAAGAGGTTGTATAGAGTTGGTAACCAGCGAGTGGTCCATGCCAGGGGAGGCTTCATGGAGGTGATGCTACAGCTGGGTCCTGAGACTGGCTGGGGGGAGGCAGGGGCCCATGTTGCCAAGGGCAGGTGGTCTTGGGGAACCAGGCTGTACAAGGACAAGACATCAAGTTCCCCGCTTTGGCCAGAGCAGGCAATTTGTGAGGGTAGGGGTGGCTTATAAATGACCCAAAAAGGGGGGCCAGATTTCTAAGGGCCTTGAATGCCAGGTAGAGGTCCCTGCTGAGAAGCAGCAGGTGTTTCTCATCACAGGCTATGCTGGGGGGTGGATGGCCTTTGACCAAGAGGGCATGGCTGACCTGGACCTCACCGGCTCTGGACTCAGCACTTGTCAACGTGCCGTTTGGGGAGCGGAAGGCCTTAGTGGCCAGGTCCCTTGCCTGGTTTTTTTCTACAGCTGAGTTGGAGTCTCCTCTCCTGGCAAGGACTGTGACGGCAGCTGGAATCCCTGTGCCTCGTGGCAGCGTGCAGAAGGCCCCGGCCGTGGGGACCTGTTGACTCCAGGCATGCAGCACATCCTTTTCCCGTGGCTAGGGAGTGAGACGGTGGAGGGGCCGCCACCTGAGCAAAGGCAGCAACTAAAGCCCCAACTAGGATCAAACTAGAGACTGGCCCAGGCTTCCCAATCCCCCAGCTTTCCCCTAGGAGCGTCTCCCTCTCTCCCCTTCTGACATCCAACCGGAGGCCTTGCTCACAAGTCTACGTGCTCACAGGCGCCTTCCCCTTCTTGGTCCTACCTCCCAGGATC
>NW_021159710.1:0-1036 GCF_002837175.3 Physeter macrocephalus
GTACCTTGAAAAGTACAGTAGTACAGTACAACAGCTGGTGCTTCTTAGCGGTACCAGCTGCATCACTGCTGCTTTTTACGCTTGCTTCCGGACATCTGGGGTTTGCAATAAAGATACTGTACTACTGTACTCTATACAATACAATACAGTAAAGTACACAAAAGCACAACCACTTGTAGAGGATGGATGCACGTGACAGTGTATGCCAGACACGTGAACTAACTTACATGATTGGACATGCGAATGCACATTTGCATCTTTGAAAGTTTGCAGCTTGAAGGTTCGTATGTAGGGCACTTACTGTATGGGCTTTGGAGTCAGAATGCCTTGGGTTCTAATCTGAACCACCAGGTTGTGCTACAGCGAAGTAACAAATTGACCACAAAATCTCAGTAGCTTAACAGAATACAGATTTATTTCTCACTCATGCAGAGTCTGAGTGGGTAGTGTGGCCCTCTTCCATTTTGTAGCTTTGAAATACATTTCTTCCAAGACTCCTTCAGCAGGGAAAGAGGGAGGGGAAGGATGATGCAAAATATTTTTAAAGCCCAGGGTTATGAGTGGTTACATCACTTCTCCTCCCATACTATTGGTCAGAATCCAGTCACATGACCCCAACCTATCTGAGAGGGAGGAGCTGGGAAATGCAGAGAGGCACATGGGTATTTAATGAGCATGTGTGGTCTCTGCTGCATATAAATTACTCATTCCCTCTCTAATCTTTAATTCTCACATCTATAAACTGAGCACCGTCATGTTGATCTCGAGGGACTATTATTGAAGATGATACTGCTTAACCTAGTGCCTGACGTAGAGTCAGAGCTCATTATATGGCAGCTTGAAGAGCTAGAGAGGTCAGTGCCTCGTTTGTGACTGTCTCCCAGGTGTAATCATAAAAACAATTGGTGAGCTTAGGTCTTAAATCCACAGATCCCAGTGCTTGTCTTTTTATGAATAAGCCAGACCCCATCCACCTCCAAGGATCATTTGTTGAAGTGGCAGGGACAAGACAAGGCAAGCACACAGTTCAGGAGCA
>NW_021159711.1:0-1036 GCF_002837175.3 Physeter macrocephalus
CAGTGTGTTGGCATGCATCAGCCCTGAAGCAGTGATCTCTGGATTAAACTGCATGTCATTTGCTAATGTTGGCATGAGTGGCTTAAGCCCCAACGGTGTGGATTTGAGCATGGAGGCAAATGCTATAGCTCTGAAATATTTAAATGAAAATCAGCTGTCACAACTGTCTCTCACTAGATCAAACCAAAAAAACTGTGACTCATCTTTTAGTCTTGTACATATTAATACAGACAGAAACACAGTGGGCCTTAGTTTAATTTCACCAAACAACATGTCATTTGCAACCAAAAAATACATGAAGAGATATGGACTGATTCAAAGCAGTGACAATAGTGAAGATGAAGAGGAGCCTCCAAACAATACAGATACCAAGAGTGAACATTTAGTGAATCAAAACCTTACATGCATAGCTGAACAACTTGATTGTCAGAAAGAGCCTTCTAGGAATGCTTGTGAGATAACTACTTGTTGTAACTATGACTCCATGGGCACCCACACAGATATGCCAGTATTGAGAAATATTACAAATGAAGTTGTTCAGCCAAAAGCAACACCACAGTTGAATGAAAACCCAGATTTCTTATTAAAGAACCTTAAATCAAGTCCTGCAGTGAACCTCCGAACTGGAAAAGCAGAGTTCACCCAACATCCTGAGAAAGAAAATGTAAGGGATACTCCGATTTTTCCTGAAAGTTTGAAACCTTCTGATACTTTAAAGCAAATGAATAGTATGAATTCAGTAGGCACCTTCTTAGATGTGAAGCGTCTCAGACAGTTGCCAAAATTATTTTAAACTTTTAATTCCCCCGCCCTCCTGATATGAGAATGGGATGTCTCCTGAAGATACTTATGGAAGCCAGAGCCTTTGATAGTTTTGGAATTCCTAGTCATTCTAGGGATCACTCTGTTTCTTGGTAGCAGCTGATGGCAAAGAGCTGAACAAGTGACCTGATTGTCTATGAGATGGCTGGCTATTAGGAGGGCTAAGTGCCCTTTGTTCAAATAGTGGCGTTCAGCATCACTGGATTTTTTTTTT
>NW_021159712.1:0-1036 GCF_002837175.3 Physeter macrocephalus
GAAAGTTTTATTGCAGGGCCATGCAAGGAGAATGGGTGGCTCATGCCCCGCAAAAGCCCCAAACTCCTGGAAGGGTTTCAGCAAAGCATTTTTTAAGGCAAGGTGAAGGAGGGTTGTGGCTGGTTACTGCAAAATTCTTGGTGTTGGAATCCTTTGTTCTTGCAGCTGTTCACCTAGGTCAGGTCACGATGTTCCTGTAAACCTCCAATAGGACAATTGTTATTCTCCGTTCTGCAACTTTTTATCTCTATATGAATGGAAAAGTGTTATCTGCTTAAAGGTCAGAGCCTTGAGAATGGGCTATCCTGTATATTTCAGGCTAGGGGCAACATTCTTAACTTGAAGCGAAAGCAATAGAATACAAAGGTTAAGGTAAGAGAAACAGATCTAAACTGGAGTTGGATTTGTTCTTCCCTATTACACATTTAATTCAGGAAGCTTTTGAAGTGTCTACTTTCTGCTGATACTGTACTCAAATCTGAGGGTGGAGGTATCGCCCTCCAAAAGCTCATAGGCACTGTTGAAAGGGACAGTACTGAGCCCTGATGATGCAGTAGGACAGATGCTTAGGGTACAGGGAGAGCACAAGGGAAGAGGCACCAGAAAGGGTGAACAAGGGAAGGAAGGCTTCCTAGGGGCAGGGATAACACAGCTCTGTTTTGAAGAAAGAATAGAATTTGGTCAAACAAAGAAGGAAGGGAAGGTTGCTCCAATTAGAGGAGAGAAATAGGGGGAGATCTAGATGTGTAAGACTCCACAGGTGGCTGAGGGTGCCTGGATCACAGAGAGCGAAGGAGCACGGGCAAAAGATGAAGCAGAATTGTGGTCAGGGACGCTAGAGTTTGGGCTGTCTCCTAAAGGTGACAGAGAAACAGCTGGCTCTGGAGCTGACCTTCATTTTTATCATGTAGACACTGGAGCCGAGCCTTCAAGTCCATCCTAGAGACACTATGCCGTCACCACCCACCACGAACATGTCACAGTTTATATCTGACCCTAGTGTATGGCAAACCCAGCTGTTTCCCTCCCAGATGCT
>NW_021159713.1:0-1036 GCF_002837175.3 Physeter macrocephalus
CTCATATCCAACAAGAGTCAACATAATCCTGTGCTTGACTGCTAGCAGCTATTACTTGGTGGACCATGTAGACTCTTTAACAGTGAACTAAGCTACTGCTATTCACAAGACACAGCAACTTGTGGTTACAATCTGGTTTCTGAAATTTAATTTGAACGAATGGCTGTCTTTTTTTTTTCATTTCTAACATTCTGCAGAATTACAGGGCTGATCACAGAGTATTTCAGTGATGTTTTGTTTTCCATTTTAGGGGATGTTTTGTTGGCTACAGCTTTTCTATCTTATTCTGGTCCGTTTAACCAAGAATTTCGCAATCTGCTGTTAAATGACTGGCAGAAAGAAATGAAAGCCCGGGAAATTCCATTTGGAGACAATCTAAATCTCAATGAGATGTTGATTGATGCTCCTACCATTAGTGAATGGAACCTCCAAGGCCTGCCAAACGATGACCTGTCCATTCAGAATGGAATTATTGTCACAAAGGCATCTCGCTACCCTTTGTTAATTGATCCACAGTCTCAAGGGAAGATCTGGATTAAAAATAAAGAAAACCAAAATGAACTCCAGGTAATCTGGGTTTGAGTCTATTTATGCTACTAATCAATTTTAGTGCACCAGATCAACAAGTATCTGAGAATAAAGAAATATTTCATATTTAGAAATAATTTTATTATTAATATTTAGATATTAGTATTTAGAAATGATTTCTGAAAATTGCATTATTTGCATTCTTGTTGATCTCTCCAATGATGTCTTTCAAAGGTTTCAGACTCCCTTCTGTTAGGGCCTAGGGCCCTCATTCGTAAACAGAGCAGGATGGAGCTATTTCACACTAAGTGTACAGCACTTTATAAAGACACTTCATAATTATTCCATGATTATTTGTCACAGATGTGGTGGTGGTGAGGAAAAGGCAGCATTGCCATACAACCTTTACTTGCTTCTCAGTAAAAGGGAATGATGCAGTCAAATGCTCTGGAGCTTCCTTAAGAAACTAAAAATACAGCTACCATATGATCCTGCAATCCCACTCCTG
>NW_021159714.1:0-1036 GCF_002837175.3 Physeter macrocephalus
CCTTACCCTATACCATACACTAACCCATACCCTAATCCTAAGACGTAACCTAACACTAACCTGTACCCAAAACATACCCTAAGTCTAACCCGTAGCCATACACTAAAATGTACCCTAACCATAACCGTACTCTATCCCTAACCCTAACCCCAACCCTAACATGTACCCTAATACTAAACTGTACCCTAACCCTAAACCATACCCTAACCCATACCCTAATCGTAACCATAGCCTAACACTAGCCCGTTCCCTAAACTGTACACAAACCTAATCCGCAGCTATACCCTAAACTACACTCTAACCCTAACCCGTGCCCTAACCCTAACCCTAAACTTAACCCTTACCCATACACTAACCCTAACGGGTACCCTAACCCTAACCCATTGCCATACACTAACCTGTACCCTAAACCGTACCCTAACCTTAACCCGTACGCTATACGGCACCCTAATCCCTACCCTATATGCTACCCTAACCCGTAACCTAATCGTAACCCATGCTCTAACACTAATGCTAACCCCAGCCTTAACCCTAACCTTAACCCAAACCCTAACCAGTACCCTACCCCTAAACCATAACCCTACCCTAACCTGTACCCTAAATCATAATGTAACCCTAACCCGTAACCTAAACTGTACCCTAAACCGTACCCTAACCCGTACCCAAATCGGAACCCATACCCTAACACTAACCCATTCCATAACCCGTACACTAACCCTAATCCATAGCCATACACTAAAATATACCTTAACCCTAACCCATGCCCTAACCCTAATCCTAACCCGTACCCTAATAGTAACACATACCCCAACATTAACCCATTCCCTAACCCATACACTAACCCTAATCCATAGCTATACCCTAAACTATACTCTAAACCTTACCCGTGCCCTAACCTTAACCCTAACCCATGCCCTAACCCTAATGATAACCTTAACCCTAAACCTAACCCATACCATAATCCTAAGCCATACACTAACACTAATCCATACTCTAAACCATAGCCTAACCCTAACCCATAGCCGTACCCTAACCT
>NW_021159715.1:0-1036 GCF_002837175.3 Physeter macrocephalus
GATCCGGATCTGGGTCCGCTTGGCGTCTCGCCACCAGTTCCAGCCATCAGTGGGGGGGCGGGCAGTGGGTCGAAGATGTCGACACAGGCTCTGAGATCCGGGACGTCAGTAACTTGAGGAGAGGAAGGTTGGCGCACCCTCCGTACTTCCCGCCATCTCCCTCTGTCCTCTCTCTCCTTTCCCGTCCCTACCCAGCTCACCGGAGTTGAAGCCAGCCCTCCAAATGCGTGAGCCCCGCGGGGCACGGGCTGGGGGTGGGGCTGGCGGGTGGAGTGGGAGGCTGACCTCACAATAACTAGCAGGTTTGCTAAGGGTTGGGTCTGTTAGGCTTTAGGGCTCCGGCGCGCCCTTTGTCGCTTGGCAGGTACAGGTGAAAGCCGTGTCCGGTGCTCTCCGAAGGGCCTGGGCCTGTGACTTCCAGTGGTCCAGTGGATGGATGGATGCATGGACGGAAGGACGGAAGGATGGGATGAAAGCGGTGCTCCCATATTGGGGTACAGGGAAGTCATGCTGGCTCGGACATGTTTTCTATGCTAACTACAACAGCCTGTTTTGTGGCCTCTTAAACATACATTGTATACGTGCTTTAATCGTTAAAGGAAAGCGTGCATCGTCCAGAAATAAAGACGTCCTTTTTCAAGATACAAATAAGATGCCTCCCTTACCTGGACACCAGTGCTACTACTAGTCGTCCGATGAGAAGGCTCCTTTGGCAGGCGCCAAGGCCATACTGATTCGCGGTCTATGTGCTCATCTGTCTCTTTTGGAAACAAGAAGACAAGGAATGGACCCCTGACACGATAGAGGTTCTCTGCCCTCAGATATAAAACTAGGCTGAAAGTCATGCTTCTCCAGAGCAGTTCCTCCGACCCCTGTGAGAGGTTGTCTCCTGCGCTCGAGTCCTCAGTTTGGCTCCAATAACTCTTTGCTTTACCTATTATGGATTCTTTGTTGATGCCTATCCTCATCAGATGGAGGTATGGGTCAAAAAGCAAGAAGGACTGACGGATGAGTAGATGGATGGATTGTTGGGGCT
>NW_021159716.1:0-1036 GCF_002837175.3 Physeter macrocephalus
AAACCACAAACCAAAACAAAAGAAAAAGCAGCCTTAAATACCCCCCAGCTATCCCCACATGGAACGATGCTCTGGACCAAGACAGTGGACATCCAGACCCTGAGGTGACCTCACCCGTGGAGGTCATGAGAGTCCGGAGGGTCAGTCAGCAGACGAATCCTCCTGCCGGACTTCACAGCCTCTCTGCAGCTGTCCCAGGCCGACGACAGGGACGGGATACAGAGCAAGACGCGAGAACCGGCAAACCATCAGAGCAGAAAAGCATGCTGGCCGACCGCGGTTCCCTTCCTCTCCTCCTTCCTTGCATTCCTGAAGCACGAGCTTGACACTCGACAGAGGCAGACGTGATGTGCTGAGAGCTGGGGTCACAGAGCAGATGGGAGATGAGACACAGCCCTTCCGAGAGCCCAGAGTCTAAGCCCACAGACACCGCGCGTCACCCCAGGAGGATAATGAAGTGACGCGCCGTGTCAGCATGGGCGGCCCGGGACGGTGGGACCCTGCAGGGTGGAGGGTGCGGGGAGGAAGCAGGCCAGCCGGCGAGAGGCCTGAGGAAGAAGGAAGGGGCACACACGACGGTCCAGAGCTTGAAGGGCCACGGCCATCTGTTGGTGCTGCTGGGTCTACACGAAGTCCTCCTCCTTCTAGAAACCGAACCTGCATTCTCCTCGGTGAACCATCACCCCCATCGTTCCGTGCGGTCGGGGGGCTGGATCCCCTCCCGATCTAGACGGCGACGTGACCCGAGCCCGGATAACTGCCTCCTCAGAGCCCCCTGCCAGAGCTCTCCCCAGGGATGGGCATGTAGCACTGGGTGGACCAATGAGACACAGTTCTGGGTTTTTCATTGAAACTGTCGAGAAAGAAAAATGCTGAGCTTCTGAGAAGACACAGGCGCTAGTGAGACTCAGACCCAGGCAGCTATCTTGGTACCACATGCAAAGCACCAAAGCACAAATGGAGAAATCTATGTGAGACAGCAAAAAGAAGACAAAATCTTGAGAACGTCACTTGAGCCCCTAGATACGCTGTGCAG
>NW_021159717.1:0-1036 GCF_002837175.3 Physeter macrocephalus
CACTGCGGTTTTGATTTGCAGTTCCTGACAATTTTTAAAGTAGAAGTTCCTAACTTCTATAACGTATAAAATTGCTTACAAAAGTTACACATTTAAAAATTAGAACTGTTTTAACTGGATGTTGTTTTGAGGGAGATGATTTAATGAAATGGATTATTCTTCACTAAGATTTTGAAATAACAGAAAGAAAGAGGAAAAGAGAAAACCTCATGGCCCTTGGTGCTATAGCAGTTTATGTTCTGCTCAAGTTAAAAACTTTTTAAAAGTCATGAATTTGAAAATATGATTGTGTGGTATTTTAAAATGTCAGAAACACTGCTTCTTCCTAATCACTTATTTTTTCTTTTATGAAAAATATTGTATTAGATTCCCCAAGGTTCTCCCTTTCTTAAGCTAATCAAGGGGATTCAACGGAAATTAGGTGAATTAACAGTGAAAGATATTTAACTATATCAGTATAAATAAAAGCACCTAGAGTGTTCTCCAACTTAAAAATATTTCCAGAACGGCCATCAGGGAAACTTTAATATATGAC
Source organism: Physeter macrocephalus (assembly GCF_002837175.3). NCBI lineage: Eukaryota > Metazoa > Chordata > Mammalia > Artiodactyla > Physeteridae > Physeter > Physeter macrocephalus. The sequence continues at coordinate 536 of NW_021159717.1, forward strand.
ATCTGGTTGAACTTTTGTTCTCATGTTTATTAATTGCACGTTCCATTAGAACCACTTTCATGTTAAAATAGTTTCTGTAATAAATAAACAAGGCTAATAAGAGCTATATTCAGAAGGCATTACTCTTTCATAGATGCTTTCTATGGCTGTTGAGAGTAAAGAGGACATGATTTTATTAGTTAACATTAAATGTTTACAAACCTACTAATGGGAGAATGAGTTAGAATGTCTTAAGTGTCTAAATTGTTTCCCATTAGTAAGGTGGGTTATACCATGAAGACAAACTAATTTTTCAGACTTCCACAGTATCTCAAAGTATATTATTGCTTCAATGACTTGAGCTCTGAGGGGAATAAAGTGTAATCAGTACATTCTTTGCTAGGAAAATAAATCCCAAATTTTACCTCCCTTTAACATAACATGAACTCACTGGAAGTACTCAATTAAGAATTTTAGAAATGGTTGGTCTTGCTTCTAACGTGTTATATCCTCTAAAGACCG
>NW_021159718.1:0-1035 GCF_002837175.3 Physeter macrocephalus
CGTGTCCCCTGCATCGGCAGGCGGACTCTCAATCGCTGCGCCACCAGGGAAGCCCCCTTGTCTCTTCTTAAACTGACTTAGTGGAGCACTAGTATGGTCAATAAAAGCATAACACTGGGAAAACAGTTTTCAGAAGTTTGTGCTATTTTTCTATCAGCTGTCTTACATGGAGAGCTTTAATGACTCTCCCTGTCACACTAATGGGCATTTCTGTGTGTTTCAGCAAGTCAACTACTTCTGGCTTATCCTGTTGGCCCCATTACCATTCACCTGCAGGCAACGGAAGCTCAAAGTCAGGTAGGGAGACGCAGCTCCTGAATTCCCTCTGAGACTCAAAAGAGGAGGTTTGTGGCTACTTTTCATAGAAAAGTTAACCTTGCAATTGACCACTTGACCATCCAACTATATGTAATATGGCTCTGGTTTCAGTATTAAATTACACACTTAGTGGTGCATACATGACAGAAAGCTCATTCAATTAATTTCTCGGCTTTTCCATTTGTCTTGGAAGGCATTTTCTTTCTTCACGGAAGCAGCCCTTGATTAAGTGGGGGAAGGCATATCTTAGGCTTTTCACTGTCAGGATGTTCAAATGATGAAAATATCATCTTTGATATGCTCCACTGACAACATCTTGTATGTGGAGTAGAGATGCATATCCCTGGAGAAGGCTGTCCCGTGTTATAGAGCAGGTAAACTGGCGGGGAGGGAGGCACTTCACTGAAAGTCTCCTGTAGCCCCACATTAATATGCTTGGACTTGAGCCTGATGCTTCCCAAACAGACTAGATGGTGCCCCTTGCTTAGATTCTGCTCCTGACAGGCCACGGGCGGGAGGGCGATTCTTGTTGGACTCTGCAGTTTTCTGGCTTTCCTTGTTTGACAGAATCCAATTCTCCTGACCTTCAGGACACGGAGCAGAGCTCATTGCTTCCACCTGGCCTAAACAGTAAGTAAAGCTACGCCCCTGGAATACCGCTGCCATGGTTAGTTTAATTTTAATTTATTGCAGAGATGGTTTTATGCATATGACTTT
>NW_021159719.1:0-1035 GCF_002837175.3 Physeter macrocephalus
AAAAAAAAAAACAAACCTCTGCTGAAAATAATTAGTCCCAGGCTGGTGCAGCTGGTCACCTGAGAAGCATGTTTTATTCACTCATTCAGAATATCCATTCTGTCTTGCTGCTCTGGTCAAGGCCTGGGCCAGACTCTGGAGGAGGCAGAAAGAGTGCCTTTCCTTTGAGGGGCTTACTGACTCATGGGAAAGAGAGAAAATCCCAATAATGAGCAGTAAGTTTCAGGATAAAGATAAGTACTCAGCCAAGCCTGCAGGCTTCCTGGAGGAGGTGACCTCTGAATGGAGTTTGGAAACACCAGTAGGAGGTGGCATCATGAGCCCAATGGGTGGATATTGAAAGCTCAGGGAACACTGAGAGCCGGGGATGGGGGAAGTTTAGAAAATTCCCTTCCTTTTTTTCATCTGTCTCTGCCCACTTCCTCTTTCCCTCTCCCTTTCTTCCTTTCCTTCTCTTTTCCCATCTTCCCTTTAGTTTGGCAGCCTCCCTCAGCCTCACCCCGCCCCCAGTTCAGGCCCACCGCTCACCAGGACTAGGTCCCTATTAACTGCTAGTCCTTGTATTCATAGCTTCCAAGGGAAAGGAGGAATTTTCAAAATTGCTACCAAATCAAGAGAGCCCAGGGAATTCCCTGGAGGTCTAGTGGTTAGGACTCGGCTCTTTTACTGCTGGGGCCCGGCTTTGATCCCTGATCGGGAAACTAAGATCCTGCAAGCAAGCCTCGTGGTATGGCCAAAAAAGAAAAGAAAACAAAACAAAACAGGAGAGCCCAGGTGAAGAGGGGAAGTGGGCTTCTGCAGGCACAAAATCCTGACCTTTCTGGTGTAGCTGCGCCCATGCAGCACCGGCAGCCCTGACCCTGCCTCAGCCACAGGTATAGCACATGGTCGGTCATGTTTATCTTGTTTTGTTTCATAGCATTATTTTTTGGTGTGATCATAAAAACTATACAGGCCACTATTTTTTCTTTTTTAATATTATGTAAGTGAGAGACTGCAGAAAATTTACTAAGATCCCGTAAACACGGCCAAAAA
>NW_021159720.1:0-1035 GCF_002837175.3 Physeter macrocephalus
CTTCCCTGGCAGTCCAGTGGTTAAGACTCTGAGCTTCCACTGCAGGGGGCACGGGTTTGATCCTTGTTTGGGGAACTAAGATCCCTCAAGCTGAACAGTGCGGCCAAACAAAACATAACAAAACAAAACAAAACAAAAAAGGAAATATGCCTTTGGCTGTAGTGTGGACAGTGGCCTGGGGGAGGTGAGACTCAAGGCAGGGGAACCAGTTTGGTGGCAGAAGTAGAGCAGCATTTAAAGCAAGGAGGAGGCATAGCATAGGTTAGAGAAGCATTTGGTAGGTACGATGGGAAGGACCTGTGGGTTAGCAGTTGTGCTGAGGAGAAGAGGAGGGTGACATCGGCACCTGCTCCTGTGTTTCTGGCTTGAGTAACTAGAGAGTTGGTGTTCCCACTCGTGAGAGAAGGAAGAGCCTGGAGAACAGATGTGAATGATGTTGATGGGTTCAGTCTTGGCCACCTTGAGTGGGAGATGCCAGTGACTCTGTCCTGGAGGTAACTGGATACATGAATTTTGAAGTACAAGGAGGGCTGTCAGAGCATCCTTCTGTTGAAACATCATGGCATTGGAAACCTAGAACTTTCTTCTGGAAGACAGAAAGATGCGATTCTAATACCAACTTAAATGTAACTCATGCCACCTTAAGGAGTGCATGGTGTTTCGGGAATGTGTGCTCTTCCCATGTCGGTAGCTATTCCATAGTTCCTTTTGGCATCGATATTCTGTATCTTCAGACAGCTCTCGAATTCAAGGAAGGGGGGACATTCTCTTGAAAGATTGCATTACTCAGGGTTGTTTACATTAAACATGGACAGAAACCCAACTTAAATCGTATTAAGCCTGGAAGGTTAACATGTGGCTTCCGGGGGTGCTGTGTTGAGGAATCTAAGCAAAGGCCATGCTAGCTAGGAAAGAGCTCAGTGATCAATGAGTGATGTCTGCCACAGATGCAGAAGGGGCAAGGGGACGGGGCATATGTGCTCACTCATTCCTGAAAACAGAGCTTTCCCTCTACGGCCTTTCAAAAGCATCAAA
>NW_021159721.1:0-1035 GCF_002837175.3 Physeter macrocephalus
AATAAATAAATAAATAATAAAAATAACCATGCTTTGGTAGAGCAATCATTTCATAGTGCATTCTCGGGAGACAAAATACTTAAGCATCACACCTTGAAACCTGAAGATTTCATCTACTGGAAAAGACACCTCCAGAAGAGCTCTCTTCAACCTCACTGCAGAGGCCCCTATCACGTACTGCTAACCAACCCTTATACCACCAAACTTCAAGGAACAGACTCTTGGATTCATGTGACACACCTAAAGAAAGCGCCAAACCCTGAATGGACATGCACCATCATCTGGTGATCTGAAAGTAAAGATTTCCTGGAATTGAAGCAGATATCTGATGAGACAGCTTTCCCAAGATATCTGGACCCAGCCTGTTGGAAGTTTGCCACCAAACCTCTGATGATAACATAGCACTTCAGATGATCTCCAGTGTCTGTGATTTTGATAACATATGGATTTTAGATAAAAAGTACCTGAGAGTTTTCCCTCCTAGCCCTCCTTGTTACTCAAATACGACATCATTAACTTTCCAATCTGTGCACTTTCCCTCCAACATGAGATACTACACCCAGGAAAGGCCCTTCCTGGCATTGAGGGACAAAAAGCCACTGCAACTAGAAAACCTGACTCTTGATAAAAGATGCTTTCAGAGAAAGATCTTGATCAAAAGGGAGAAATGTTAAAAATTAATAAACAGAAACCTCAGTTAAATAGAGTTGGGAGACCAGAAAGGGGAGCTCCCATACCCTGTAACGATAGCAGAGCCCAACAGGAAGAAGAAAGGCTCCTCTTCTTTCCTGGCAAGGACACAACCACTGAAAAGCCATGGACTCCTTTACTACAGTCCTCCCAACTTCCTCTCTATAAAAGTGTTCTCCTTCCCTTGCCGTGTGTGCTCACCATGGATGCCCACCCCAAACTGCAGTTCTCTGCTGATCCCAAATAAACCCGTCTTTGCTGGAGAAATATCTGGCAGTCTGTTTGTTTTAGGTCAACAATAGTAATAACAACAACAAAACACACACACACACACACACACACACA
>NW_021159722.1:0-1035 GCF_002837175.3 Physeter macrocephalus
ACCTAGAAGACAGTCATAAAGCTATAATTACTGTGATAATAATTTCATTATCACAGCCTATGTAATATATAATATATTACATATATGTACATACAGGCAGACCTCGTTTAATTGTACTTTGCTTTGTGCACTTCTCAGATATTCAGTTTTTTTACAAATTGAAGATATGGGGCAATCTTCATACAATCAGTTGTTTCCTTTGCGTGAGGAGACAGTGTGTCAAGAACTTGGTGCCATTTTTCCAACAGCATTTGCTCACTTCTTGTCTCTGTGTCATATTTTGGTAATTCTCTCAAGATTTAAAGTTTTTTCATCGTTATTATATTTATTATGATGATCTGTGACCAGTGATCATTTTATTCTTTTGTTTAATTTATGTATAGTTGATTTACAATATTATATTAGTTTCAGGTTCACAGCATAGTGATTCAGTACTTTTATAGATTATACTATAAAGTTGTTTTAAAATATTGGCTACATTCCCTGTGCTGTACAATATATCCTGTAGCTTATTTATTTTACAACATGGTAGTGTGTACCTTCAAATCCGCTACCCTTCTCTTGTCCTTCTCCACCACCCCTCTCCCCACTGGTAACCGTTCCTTTGTTGTCTGTTGTCTGTATCTGTGAGTCTGATTCTGTTTTGTTATATTCATTCATTTGCATTATTTTTTAGATTCCACATACAAATGATAGCATATAATATTTCTCTTTCTCTGTTTGACCTACTCCACTCAGTATGATAATCTCTAGGTCCATCCATGTTGCTGCAAATGGCAAATTTTCAATTCTTTTTTTATGGCTGAGTAATATTCCATTGTAGATACACACCACATTTTCTTTATCCATTCATCTATTGATGGACAAACAGGTTACTTCCATATCTTCACTATTGTAAATAGTGCTGCTATGAACGTTGAGATGCATGTATCTTTTCCAATTAGCATTTTTGTTTTCTTTCGATATATACTCAGGAATGGAATTGCTGGATCATATGGTAATTCTATTTTTAGTTTTTTGAGGAATCTCCATACT
>NW_021159723.1:0-1034 GCF_002837175.3 Physeter macrocephalus
TGTTCTGTGCAGTTTTTTTTTGTTTTGTTTTGCTTTGAGTCAGTATAGGCTCTAGGGACAGTTAGTCTGGAGATGTACTTCAATGATCTTTTAAGCTTTCTGTAATTCCCAACCCTCTTTCTGGATCACAAGTTTGTATAATTTATTTGAACATATATTTAATGCACAAACCAAATGAATAAATGAGTGGCCTGAATAAATGATTGATAAAGATGGAGAATTTTTAGGTAATTGGTTTAACATTATAAGATAAAATGTAATATTACTGATACAAATTTTCTTTTTGTTGTTGCTGTTTTGTGTTTTTTCAGTCTTCTTCCCTTCAAAAATATTTATGGCAGGAATATGTTAAATTTTATCGTGCCTCTGACGAACTTGCTACCTTTTGAAAGATTTTATACCACCCTAGTTGGAGAAAACTGGGCTGTTTTGCTTCTTCCACTTGCCTTCTCTCAGATCCTCTGCCGATGTGTGTAAAAAGTTGAAAATTAGTGATAAATCATCCATTTAAAACAAATGCTTTTCTAGAGATATAATAGTTACAAATGACAGACCAGAGGGTACTTGTATCATGTGTTGTGTAGAGGAAGAAAAAAGATGCAAAGCTTACCTGACAGCCAGGTCTTTAAAAATGTCTTTGAATGAATCGGTGCGGAATAAAATCTGAGCTAGATTTAATCACATGAGGAAAGTTTCCTGAGCTTAACATTTTATTTCATAGAATGACCATTTCATCCCATTTCAGAATCTTAAACATGTGTCATTTTGCTCAAATGCAGTTTACACAAAACAAGGCCACAGGCCTCTCAAGTTAGAAAGACCAGACGTACTGGAGTGAGACCCAGTTGTTTTAGAATCAGAGCTCTATCCGTTGATGGAATATTTCTTAACCTCTCTGACACTTGGTTTTCTCGTCTATAGAATAGATGAGAATAATACCTATCTTCCAGAGGGAAGACACCTTAAATAAGACAGTGTATTACAATTGGTGGTGTAAGTGGATAGAAATAAGAATTCCCGGGCTTCCCTAGTGG
>NW_021159724.1:0-1034 GCF_002837175.3 Physeter macrocephalus
AAAAAAAAAAAAAAGAGTATAGTGTCTACTTGAAATAGAGTTGCATGTTCAATGTTAAAGATAACCAAATAATCCAAAGATCTGAAAGGTATAACTACAGTAAAGATGGTGATACTCCTCGTGTACACATCAAGAACACGGGTGACATGAGGATCTTTTCAAAGAGGGTTAGATTTTACTCCCAGCCAGCATACAAGACACTTCTTGGCTATGGTGGCCTCAGAAGTATTCTGGAATTCTCTCTCTTTCTCCCACTTCAAAGAGTTTTGTTTTGTTTTTTTCTTTTCTCGTTAAATTTCAGATCTCAGTTTCTCCCCGGCTCATCTGTAAGCCTGAACTTTATCATTTCCCAGGAGGTATTTGTTTTCATGAGGATGCATCCCAACTTACTCGAGTGTGATAAGCACAAAAGTGGTTTGCAGAGGACACTCAGATCTAGGGTATAACCAAACGTAGGCTGCATAGCAGTCTTTGGTTCCTTGTTAGCATGAGAGAACGCACCTGGGGGATTCCCAGAGTACTCGAAAATAACTGGTATTTGGGGGCAGGGTTAGCCATGCCATGTCCCTAGAGCAACACTGGAGTTTTCAGCCCCCTTCCTGCAGCACGACCTGGTAGGGCAGAGTGGAGCTGAGGGGGGCTCATGCCTTAGCATATCTGCTCGGTGCTCTCCCAGGTGGCTGCCATGCACCGCTGGACCTGGCACCCGCGGGCCCACCACCCTAAGCATCTCCCAGGTTAGGAGCATGGGTATGGGGAGACTGGGCGCCCAAACTCCAAGAAAGACTCAAGGGGGTTGGGGCTGCCCTGCCAGCCTTAAATATTCCCTTAAGGAGCGAGGAGGGTCTGTGCTTGGCAAGTTCCCCCACCCCCACCCACTTCTCTCCTCCATCTCCCAACTTCCAGATCACCTTGAGTCTCCCAGCGCTCCTGCAAAGTGAAAGCATCCGAGCAGAGCACTGTTTGAAAGACCCAGACCTCAGCAACTGCCTGAAAAACTGGAAGTCGTTCAATCCTAAGAGCCCTTAGGTAAA
>NW_021159725.1:0-1034 GCF_002837175.3 Physeter macrocephalus
CCATCTCCAGTTCTTGCTATTTTTCACAAAGGGCAGACAGATCAAGAATTTTTCAGCTTGTGTGTTACAAGTATTCATTAGAGACTTCTAGACTGCTGCCTGTGCTCACCTTCTCATGGTTGAATGCTTTAGGAATGAAGAAGAATATTTACCGAGACAAATGCTTCTGTCAGCTTGACAATGCTCTTTTCAAACTGGGTGCCTCTCAAAGCAAGCTCTGCATGGTTCATTACCCATTTGCTGCCCTACCCTCATCTTTAAAGATTTGCTTTAGATGATGCTAGTCTGCAGAGGTTTCTGTTTTCTGGTACATACAAGTTTTAGTTGTTTTAGAAGTCTTAGAAAAGTTAAGAAACATGCTCTTCATAGTGAAGAATGCTTATTTTAATTTTGATTTTAATTTTGATTAGAATCTCTTATAAACATGCCCTGGAGGGATTTCTTTGGGTAAAATCTGGTTAGATGTTAAATCAGGCAGAAAGGCACACACACATACAAACTGATTCTGAAAGGTGAAATCAAATTTTAACAAACAATATTTTCACAAGGAATGATGTCAGCAAGATGGCAGAATAGGAGTTCCCTGTTTGTATCCCTACTCAGCAATAATAATTTGGCAGCCATCTTGGACAAAAGTGCCTTAGTGGGAGATTTGGGATCCAGGTAGGAGACTGTTAAATCCTACTGGAGCCCAAGACCAGTGAGGGCTGTTTTGAGAAGGCAGATCCATGCCCAGGCTGCTGAATTGCCAACTGTGGTCCCAGCTAGACCCAGAAACAGCTCCTTCCCCTGTGGATATTATATCTCGTTTTGGCCGTGGTCCTGCCACCAGCACCATTTGTTACAGAATCCAGCAGGAGTGTTGCCTGCCTGTGCCTCAGGTATAGACTAATGGAACAGAATTGACAGCTCAGAAATAAACCCACATTTACACAGTCAATTCATAATTGACAAGGGAGCCAAGAATACTCAATGGAGGAAGGATAGTCTCTTCAATAAATGGTGTTGGGAAAACTGGACAGCTACATGTAAAA
>NW_021159726.1:0-1034 GCF_002837175.3 Physeter macrocephalus
CTCCTTGGCCACTTCCAGGCCCTGTCACCCACCCTATCCCCACAAACACTGTGCTGACTTCTGAAAGGTTTTTGTTTGTTTTGCTATTTTTTGTGCTTTCCATAAACAGCTTTTCATTACTTTTTAACTGTATATTTTTCTGTTCTTTAATTTTACTGTAAAACACGCTAGAGGTGGTATTTTACTTTTGCTTAGAAGTGGAGATAAAGGCAGGATACAGTGTCAGCTAAATGCATATTCTTACTGCAAACCCCAGAGGAATCACATTGTGAAGACTCAGCCCTAAAGCCTGCGCGCCCGAGAAGGGCAGGAAGGACCAGGTTGAAGCGACTCTGTTGTAACCAAGAAACAGCCCACAGAGGTCAAGGTGAGATAGCGTCCTGACATTTTAATTTAAGCAGAGCAAAGTCAGCATCTATGAAAACAGGCATCTCAAGAGCTCAGACCTGCACGGTTCCCAGCTCTGGTTAGTGCAAGAGGGGGTCTGGCCCGACCCACGTGGTAGGGCTGTGCCATGGGGGAAGCTGTCACCCACGAGCTCCTGAGGATGAAGGCCGCGTCCTCGTGTCCAGGTGCCCGCGGGTTCCTGCAGGGCCTCAGGGGCCGACGGCTCCGGGAATGAGTGAAAGCTCAGGTACACTCCCACTCCTTCCCGTGAAACCCTCCTTGCAGCCTCGTCGACGGGTGGTGGACGCGGCCAGGAAACAGCACCTTCCCCCGTCCCAGCTCTTTTTTTTTTTAAGTTAATTTACAATGTTGTGTTAGTTTCTGGTGTACAGAAAAGTGATTCGTTTATGTATATCTTCATTAGTAATATATATATTATTTTTCAGATTCTTTTCCATTATAGGTAATTACAAGACATTGACTATAGTTCCCTGTGCTATACCTTGCTGTTTAGCTACTTTATATACAGTAGCTTGTATCTGCTAATCCCCAGCTCCTACTTTGTCCCTCCTCACCCCCTTTCCCCTTTGGTAATCGTAAGTTTGTTTTCTATGTCTGTGAGTCGGTTTCTGTTTTGTAAATAAGTT
>NW_021159727.1:0-1033 GCF_002837175.3 Physeter macrocephalus
AATTCATGTGGCATCCCTCCCACAGGATGCCTTTAAAGTTTTTATCATAAGCCTTGCTTTATATATGCTGATAAGTAACAAATGATATATTTAAAGCATCATCACAGCGGTCCCCAACCTTTTTGGCACCAGGGACCGGCTTCAAGAAAGACAATTTTTCCATGGACGGGGTTGGGGGGGCGAGGAGATGGTTCAGGCGGTAAGGCGAGTGATGGGGAGCCACGGGGAGCGGCAGATGAAGCTAAGCTCACTCACCCACCGCTCACCTCCTGCTGTGCGGCCCACAGGACACGGACCGGGCCCGGGGGTTGGGGACCCCTGATGTAGAAGGAACTAAGAGATACTTTGGAACCAGGGAAAGGAGCAAGAGAGGTTTTCAATCCCTCTGATTCGGCCACGTGCTAAGTGGTCTATTCTACTTAAATGTAGGACAGGACCTTTGCTTACCCTGCACATAGTGTATTACAAAAATATCAGAAACAATAATTTTTGTACTGAGATAATTTTGAAATCATTAAAGGAATAGTCCCCAAACATCATTACACATACACATTTTACGTAAATGTAATATGCATTTTATTGTATTAATTCTCTGAAAATTCATGATCCACTCATGACTGAAGGGAGGTTAATCTGTTTAATGGGGAAGAAAATCAGAAAGACAAGGCTTAGGATAACCAGGGACTAACAAAAGATGGCCAAGTCATTGGTTTGACAGTTTTACAAATATGGAGGGAAGAGATGAAAGAAAGACAAGATAGGCTAACTCGGAAGCAAATAGTGAAGAAACCAGTTTTGTAGGATTTTATTTTAAATAATTAAGTTTGACCCTCTTTAAAAAAATCAAAACAACAACAATAAAACACCTTAGTAGAAATTTGACACATCAGGCAGAGTAAGAAAAGCTTCAGATATCTCAAGATTCTAGAATCAGGCTCAAAATGAGGTAACCAGCTGGATATAAAATCTTCCTCTTCTCCCTCTCCCTGCCCCTCCCCCTCCTCTTCCTCCTCCTCTTCCTCTCCTTCTCCTT
>NW_021159728.1:0-1033 GCF_002837175.3 Physeter macrocephalus
ACTGTTCCTTGCAGAGATGTGTGGGTGGTGAGCCTGACATTCCCGTGGAATAACGTGATGAGGGCAGGTCCCAGCTCTGAGCGACAGCCTCGGCTGCACAGCTCCTTACATGCTGTAATCAGCACAAATGTCTAAAGGCTAATTAATGGAACAAAATGGAAAGACTCTTGACTCTCAGAAAATCTCTCTTGTTAAGTAAAGGATCTGGAAGAGACACAACCATAGCAAATCACTAATATCAGAAAAATCAATGGTTATTATGCAAAAAACATTGACAATTTGCTGGGAATTTTTTCTGAGAACAGAACAAAAGGAAATGGAATTTATATCTCTACAGTCAAAGATACTGTAGGGAGATGTAAGGAAATTATATTTAAGGATGATTCTTTTACGTTATTACAGCAAAATAACAATTTTGCCCCTCAATGATCCCTTCTTTCCCCTCCAAAATCTGCTTTTACCTCTATTATCTGTAAAATACAGAGGACAAGTAAGAATATATTGCCCAATAAATTTGGAGAAATGTTTCTTTGTTGGCCTGGCCAAAATATATCTTGTTAAACTTGGAGAGCCCTTATATAGTAACAATGTAGAATTCCAATTTGGGTTATTTAAAGTATTGAATGTCTCTATTGCAAGTCTCCTATAGTAACAAAGGGAATAAACTAGAAACTTACTCCTGCATATCCCATTAGCCTTGTAATCTGGTGTATCTTTAAAAACGAGAAAATCATAGAAGAGAACCACATACATTTTCTTTCTCTCCAAATCTTCAATTTCTTCGCTGCTTTCCCCGGCATGAAACCTTCAGAGGGCTGTTTATGTAACCAAAATCCTTACTTGGTAACCATTTATGTTTCCTTTCCAACCTGAGCAGAAAGTTCAGAGGCCAGCATATCTATTGTAATTTATTAAAACAAAACAAAACATGCAAAAGCAAAAAAATAAATAAATAAAGCAGCACCTTAACAGTCAGCTTCACCTTTCAACCCAAGGAAGAGCTGACCCCGCATCGCAGGTGCTTCGTTGCCTT
>NW_021159729.1:0-1033 GCF_002837175.3 Physeter macrocephalus
GGTAGAGACTGCCACATCTGTGGTATGTTTCTTCCTAAATGACACTGGCTCCATAAGAAATTCATCTTCACTGTCTATATTCTCCTGCAATGCCCACAGCTTCTTCAAGAGGGCCACATCCCCCTGAATGGTGTGCTTCTCTTGCAGTGCAGATGGTTTCTTCAAGAGGGACTCCTCCTCAGTGGTAGGCTTTATTTTAAAGGATAATGGCTCCTTAATGAGTGACTTCTCTTCAGAAATGGTCTGCAATACTAGTGGCTTGGTCAAACAGGACATCTTACCCTGACTGGTACACTTCTTCTTTAAAGATAACAGCTTATTAGAGGAGGTTGCCTCCTCAATGGTACGCTTCTTGTTAAAAGCCAAAGCTTCCTTTAAAAGGGACTCCTCCTCAGTTGGAGTCTTTTGCAAGACCAATGGCTTCTCCAAGATGGACACCTCCTCCTGAGTGGTGTGCTTCTCCTGCAATGCTGATGGCTATTGGAAAAGGGACTCCTTAGTGGTAGGCTTCTTCTTAAGGGATAATGGCTCCTTAATGAGTGACTTCTCTTCAGAGGTGGTCTTCTGTAATACTAGTGGCTTCTTCAAGCGGTACCTCTTCCCCCGAGTGGTACGCTTCTTCTTTAAAGGTAATGGCTTCTTGGAAAGGGTTGCCTCCTTAGTAGTATGCTTCTTCCTCAAGGAAATTGGCTCCATAAGAAATTCATCTTCACCATCCTTTTTCTCCTGCAATGCCCCTGGCTTCTTCAAAAGGGTAACCTCCCCATCAGTGGTGCGCTTCTCTTGCGACACAGATAGCTCCTGGAAGAGGGACTCCTCCTTAGTGGTAGGCTTGTTTTTAAAGGACAATGACTCCTTAATGGGTGCCTTCTCTCCAGAGATGGTCTTCTGCAATACTAATGGCTTCTTCAAGTGGGCTATCTTCCCCTGAGTAGTGCACTTCTTCTTTAAAGATAATGGCCTTGTGGTGAGGGTTGTCTCCGCTGTGGTAGGTTGTTTCTTAAAAGCCAATGGTTCCTTAAAGACGGAATCC
>NW_021159730.1:0-1033 GCF_002837175.3 Physeter macrocephalus
CATGTCCAAGTGAATATTTAGACTCTGTCTACTAAAACCAAAATCAAAGATGACAAGAGCTGTTGGAAATGAGATAAAAGGAAATGATTCATTTTGGGAGTCATTATACTTCAACTAAGTGCAAAGGACAAAAAAGGGTAATGATGTAAAAAGAGGTAGAAGAAAGCTAAACAGGGGGCACTTGCAAAAGGTGCTAGAATAGTAGAGATTATTAACTGATACTGGAAATCTTTTAGTTCCGCCATTTAATTTCCTTGACTCAGAAAATGCCAGAAGCTGTTCTTGACAGATGTACCAGAGAACAGTGTAAACTGAAGACATACTGCAGCAAAATTAGATTGTAGTTAAACTTTGGCTATCTTTTAAAAACTCTATTTTTAAAAATAGTTGCATAGTCATTCTAGAATCCCTTATGTTCTGTTTATTCAAAGGCATATTTTAAAAATTGGGGGTTTTGTGTTTGGTTGCACTGGGAAAAAAATAAATTGTCCATTTGGGACCACAGAAAGGAAGCAAGAGTTTTCTCTCTGAAGGTAGTTTAATAGTTTAAGAAAGTGTTGCCTGCCTTTCAGCATCAGAAAAGGTGAAATATTGTACAAAACATTTGACAGGGCCATGGTATAGTTCAGTAATGAGACCAAAAGTAATGAACATTATGGTGTGGATGAAACTGGCCCACAGAAACCTGCAGTATAAATGTGGTTATGTTTAACACATATGAAAAAGAGTTCAGTGTGTTTTTGCTTCTGGGCATTTAAAAGGTTGATTATTAATTTATAGCAACAATTTATGTATTATATAATATATGTATTTATATATTCAGTACTTTTACCAGGTTTATTTATTACTATAAACTGTGTTTCAGCTTTTTTCTATTTTACCAATGGTAACACAAATAATATTCAAACTGAAGATAAAAGTGGTTACAATTTGAATCTGTGGTCCTTTTTCATAGGGAATTCAGTTTTTGTTTTTGTTTTTGATTTTGCGGTACACGGGCCTCTCACTGTTGTGGCCTCTCCTGTTGCGGAGC
>NW_021159731.1:0-1033 GCF_002837175.3 Physeter macrocephalus
TCTCTCTCTCTCTCTCTCTCTCTCTCTCTCTCTCTCTCTCTCTCTCGGTGAGGCCTTGGTTGTCACTAGGCAACCAGGTGGTGGTAGCGCCAGTGCCCTCCCAGGTCCACTAAGAAGGCAAAGTCCAACAATTTCCACCAAAGCACACATTCAGGTTGGTCGTAGCAGCTGGACTCCGCTGTTGAAGTCTAAGCATGATGGCTTTGCTCTCACTGCCAAAAAAGAACGAAGTGAACATAGTATTTCCCAGTTTTTAGTTTAAGTTTTCCTAGAATGTTCAATGCCAGCCGTAACTTGTCTACCAGGGAGGAACCAGCAACAGTCAATCTGGTAAATAAAGGTCACGCTGTGCTTCGGGCCTTGAGGTCACTGCTTTACGTTATGTTACACGAGTAATGTGGCTGGAAGACCTCTTCTGGTTCACACCGGACATTTCCCTCACTGCAGAAAGTTCTATTTGATGGCACTAGTCATTGCAAACGAAACACACTTTTACTTAATGACCAGAATCTTCGCCTTAATCTACAATTATTGCATTTTAAACCTTGTTAGTCTCCACAACCCAACAGCTGCACTGCTCAGTATCTACCTGAAAGACAGTCACATATGTGCATAAGGTGACATGTGGGGATGCTCTTGGCAGCACCGTCATGGTGGAAAAAGCAGAACCTTTCTAACTCCACATCACTAGAGAAACAGATAAACTGTTTACTCACACAATGGAACACTCTATGCCACAGGCTGGCAATCTTTTTTGTAAAGGGCCAGACAGTGAATATTTTTGGTTTGCAAGCCTTATGGGCTCTGTCACAATTCAACTCTGCCACTGTAGCATGAAAGCAGCCATAGACAATAGGTAAATGAAGGTGTGTTAAACACGGCCCTGTGGGCCGTCGTTTGCCAGCCCTACTCCTCATCTATAGAACTCCCTGTACAAACACAGATAAAAATCTCAAAAACAATGTGGAATGAAAAAAGCAACCTGCAAAAGTATAGCCATCTCATGATTCAATCAATGTAGCAAATTAAAAAA
>NW_021159732.1:0-1033 GCF_002837175.3 Physeter macrocephalus
TCGGCAGGCGGACTCTCAACCACTGCGCCACCAGGGAAGCCCTGTGACTTTTATTTAGTACTTACTTATATTTTCTATCTCTGTTTAAGTTCTCTCTGTGTTCATCCAGTCTTCTCCCAAGTTCAGTGAGCATCTTTATGACTAACATTTTGAACTCTGTTTCAGCTAAATTACTTATCTCCATTTCATTAAAATTTTTCTTTTTAACCTGTGGTTTTATCTTTTCCTTTTGTTTGGAATAAATTCCTTTCTTGTCTCATTTTGCTTGACTCTCTGTGTGTTTCTATGTATTAGGCAAAACAGCTATCTTTCCCAGTCTTGAAGTAGTGGCCTTGTGAAGGAGATGAACCTTCTTGTTTAACCTTGCCCTAGCTCTTGGTTATATTTTGAACCATTGTGATTGTCGTAGCATCCTGATTTATTCTTGGTAATTCGCAGTTGTTGAAGACTTGTGAGTGTTCCAGAGGGTGGGATCTCAGTTAGTCCTTAATTTAAGGCTGATTAGAAACTAGGCAGCAGCTTTTAAGGTATGCAAGTATACACAGTACTGTGAAAATGCAATTGTAAACCTTGCTGGCCTCCGCACCAGGTGATCTACAGGTGTCCCATTAGTGAAGTTGCAAATATCGGGGTTCCAGATGAGTGTTTGATTTCATTTCTGGGAGGTACCAGTGAGCTGTAGTGAGGTCAAGGGCGAGCACAAAGGTGATATCCCCTAGACCTTCCATAGCCTCTAGACATATGGAAAACTGGAAGCCTGTCCATCAGGCTGAAACTTCAAGACAGGTAAATAGGGCTTTTTCACAGGAAGACTGGGGGTGCATCACAGTCAGCTGTCTGTGCAGTAACTGGAGTGTGGTAACCTGCCAAGAATAGTCTCTCTGATTGTTTCAGACCCATGGGGTCTCAAAACACAATCCCCCCTGGACACCAGAGCCAGGTGCTCAAGAGGCATACACTGTATGGGCTGCATGTGCCAACTGGCTTTGGCAGGGCTGCAGAAGTGGCATGAGGATGGGGCATGTACACTGGG
>NW_021159733.1:0-1033 GCF_002837175.3 Physeter macrocephalus
TTTTGAGTGAGTTGACCTCTTCCCCAGTTCCAGGTGGCATTGATACCAATGCCCTTGCCAGTATGATTGGGTCAGTGGTGAGCACATCACTGTACTGGCTGATTAGCCAATCCTATAGCTGATATCCTGTGGGCACAGTGATTGTTTTTGAGGTGAGTTTCTACACTACACTGATAAACCAGAATGATGTTCAAGAATTTTGTATGATGGCTGACAATAATAAAATATTAACAAGTTTGCTTTGGACAGTGTGATGTAAAGTAAGAAAGTGACAGAATAAGGCCATCAAAAAATTAAAACTAGACCATAACCAAAAAAACACAGTTTATCTAAAAAACTATGAAAAACAATAAAACTTTAAAAAATTGTGTCAAATACAAGGTAAAGTAAGGATTTTTTTTCTGTTTTTTCAAATAATTGGATTTGAGATGTAGAATTGTACTATTAGAGTCAGAATGGAAAGAGAGACTTCTGATTTTTCCTATCAATGGATTAATTTTTATACCAAACATATAATAATAATTTTAAATAAAATTTTAAGTTTTATTTAAATTAAAATAAATTTTTAGTGCAATTTTTTTCTTAAAAGGTGACAATCTTCCTTGAATCTACATCTTTATGCCTAAATATCATGAGGAGTTTTCAAAATAAATTTTAGAGGCCACTCTATTGTAAGCCCACCAGTTTTTAAAGAGCACATACTAACTGTGTAATGCTGGACCTCTTGTTTAATCTTGCTATCCCTCAATTTATTCACCTGAAAATGTATGAAAATAGTACATGCTATGGTCTGTTTGTGTCCCTCATGTGAATTTCAATTCACATGTTGAAATCCTAACCCCCAAAGGTGATAAGGTGATGATGCTATTAGTAGGTGGAGTCTTTGGGAGGTTTGTAAGTTATGAGGGTGGAGCCCTCATAAATGAGATTTGTCCCTGTATTATAGCAGACTGAATGGTCTAAGACACATTTCAGTATGGCTGTGTAATGATTAATATGTTTTATATATATACATATGTATATATATGTGTGT
>NW_021159734.1:0-1033 GCF_002837175.3 Physeter macrocephalus
TCTTTGCTGTTTGCGGTTGTATGTGGTGAGACGTTTTCCCTGGCTCAGGGCAGAGCATCTCTGCCTGCGTGTGGCTGGACTCCATCCGGCTCTCAGCAAGTAGCAAGATATACTCGTTTAAAGCAGTACCCTCAGGGGACTTTGCCCTGTAAAGTTTCTGCAGTCTTACAAAGAAGAACGCCAGGCAGTCAGACACTCTCAGAGTGTCAAGAAAGACCCAGGTGAATTAAAGAAACTGACTACTCCATCATTGCTAAGGACCCCAAGCACGCCCTCCGGTCCCGGTGGTCCCCCCGTGTGAGTGATGCTATGGACATAATCATCTCCCCCCGGAATTCACACTGATCCCCCAGCTCCCAGTGTGACTGTATCTGGACGTGGGGCCTCTGAGGATGCAATTAGGATTAAATGAGGCCATAAGGGTGGGCGCTGATCTGATGGGATTTGTGTCCTCAGAAGAAGGGACACCGAGAGCTCTCTCTCCCTGCAACCCCACCAAGAGGAGGTCGTGTGAGCACAGAGCAGGACAGTGGCCGCCTGTGACCAGGAAGAGGTCTCAGCATGAAATCACCTGCCGTCACCTTGACCTTGGGCTTCCAGCCTCCAGACTGTGGAGAGTAAATGTCTGTGTCCAGGCTGCCCCGTCTGTGGCATCTGTAAGACCGCCTGAACTAAGACAAAGACAGACACCACTATCAGGGTCTCTGCCTCCCTCTCAGTAATCGCAAATCCCAAGTTCAAGGGAAGAGTAAAAGGTAGTGACAAAGAGGACTGGTTACCCCAAACCACAGTAACAGGGGAGGTGGGTGGGTAATGACACTGATCTTTGGGGCTTCTCTCCATTGCTTCTCAAATATCCTTTTCCTTCCAACTTTTTAATCTCTGTTCCCCGAATGAATCTTAAGAGCTCCCAACGTAAGGAGGAAATTTATTTTTCGGCATTGTTTTTTTTTTTTTAAGGCGCCAAAAAGTCTTTTACACAGTATATAAGCTTCTTTTGCTCATTCATTCACCCATTCACTTAGACATTAGG
>NW_021159735.1:0-1033 GCF_002837175.3 Physeter macrocephalus
CACACACACACACACACACACACACACACACACACCTGCTGACCCATTATCTC
This sequence comes from Physeter macrocephalus, assembly GCF_002837175.3. Lineage (NCBI taxonomy): Eukaryota > Metazoa > Chordata > Mammalia > Artiodactyla > Physeteridae > Physeter > Physeter macrocephalus. Next base: position 54 of record NW_021159735.1, read on the forward strand.
TTCAATAACCTTTCCTTTAAGGACACCATGCAATGAAAGGCTAAACAAAGAAAATTCTCTTCCTTTCCATGTCCTAACTAGTAGGTGGGTTTGCCACAGCGCCTGAGAACTAATCATTTTTCAGATAGTTACTCTAGCTAGTCACAGATATAATGCTTCTCAGGTTAGTGAATAATTAGCAAACTAGAAGACTGTGGCACAGCATACACTTGTTCTCTCAAGTAATTATTTATTTAACAGATGGCTGCTGACTTTGCTGACTACCCTAGTACATGAAGGGTGATAACTCACTTCCTTCCATGACCCCATATTCAATTAACTGAAGCTCCCCAAAGTACACCCCTATAGAATAGTAGTCCCGGGGGTACCAAAGTGTGCCAAGAGATCGACTTAGGATGGGAAACTAAGAACTCTCTTCCCTTCTTGGAGATTTACACTCCACATCAGCACATTAAAGACAATGAGAAGTCCTGCAGTGAATAATCCTATTTAACCCCACTTAATGCCAGTTTTTCCATACTTATATGACCAGAGAATTCTGCTTTTGTGGCTTCTGTGTAGCAGTTTACAAAACAGATTTCCTACGGAACACATTTTGGGAAGTTATTAGCATAACCGTGTGACCTTCCATTTATCATTAAACATGACCAAACCAGTCACTTTTATGTGAAATGGGAGCATTATTAATTACTATACTGGAACAAGCATAAAGTGGGCCCATCCTAGAGAAACTAGGACATATGGGGACTCTAGAATAATGCACCTCCTTTTGTTTGGTGTCACATAAAACCCAAATTCAAGCAAGTGTCTCAGGCCCTGGGACCAGCCTTGCCTCTGGTCAAGGAGAATAAAAAAAGTTCAAAACCCATGAGACTTAATCCTGATCTTGCTGACTGTGGTCCTGACCTGCCCAAGCCCTTGTAACTCAGATCTCATCGTTCTTCCCTATCTCGCCCTGACCTCAAGTTGTTGATACAGGC
>NW_021159736.1:0-1032 GCF_002837175.3 Physeter macrocephalus
CACACACACACACACACAGACACATACACTCACATTTCTGGGCCCTACTCAAGGACTTGTGAATTACAATCTTTGAAAGTAGGGCCCAAATTTTTTTATTTAAAAAAGCTTCTCAGACACCCAGATCTTGGTTTTTAAATATTATTCCCCACCAAAAGAAACAAAGGATCCTTGGTGAAGTGGCTGATTTTAGGGCCAAGATAGAAAAGCTTGATGAGCTTAGAACATTTAAGATGAGCTTAGAACATTTTCTTGTGCCAGAAAGAAAATTGCTCAAGGAATGGTGGGGATCATGTCCAAGAACACAGAAGCCTACTTGATGGGGCTCTTGCTGGCCACCTTTGGGAAATTTTGAGCATGAAAATAAAATAATAACAATAATATATTATAACCCATTGAATAAAATAAGTCTATACTGAAATTAAAAAGGAAGGAAGGAAAGGCTCTTACAATAGAATGCCAACTAATAAATGTAGAAGGAATAATGCAATTAGAAAATCTCTAGTTGGGCAAGAATCACCAATAGATGCTAAAACCAATGGGTGAGAGTTTGGTGAGGAACAGAATGTTTACATTGTCTCAAAGTACCTCCCCATTAATTACTTGTTAATGAAAAAAGAAAAATAGTAACTTTACAGTGAAAAAGCCTGGCATGTACCCCCTGTACTGGCTTAAATGGTGGCCCCCAAAAGACAGATCCACATCCTAACCCCCAGGATTAGGAGGTTATGTGAATGTGACCTTCTTTGGAAAAAGGGTCTTTGCACATGTAATTAAGTTAAAGATCTCAAGATGAAATCATCTTGGATTACTCGGGCCCTAAATCCAATGACAAGTGTCCTTATAAGAGACCAGAAGTGAAGAAGGCATGGACAGAGAAGGAAAAGAAAGCCATGTGAAGATAGAGGCAGAGACTGGCATGAGGCAGCCATGAGAAATGCTGACAACCACCAGAAGTCGGAAGATGCAAGGAAAGATTATACCCTAGACCCTCCAGAAGGAGTACAGCCCTGATGACACCTTGATTTTGGA
>NW_021159737.1:0-1032 GCF_002837175.3 Physeter macrocephalus
GGAGATATGGGGATATGTGTACATATATAGCTGACTCCCTTTGTTATACAGCAGAAACACAACACTGTAAAGCAATTATACTCTAATAAAGATGTTAAAAAAAAAAGATCAAAGATGAGACATATACTCCCTAAATGTCTTACTTACTTTTAATAATGTTTTAGTCTGGTATCTTTTACTTAAGAACTATGTGATATATTAAAATGGCCTGGGTTTAAAAAGAAAACCTCAGCTTTACCACTTACTAGCCCTAGTACTTAAGTTACTTAACTTTTTTTGAGTCTCAGCTTCCTTATCTCTGCAATGTCTGCTAACAAGATTTTTATAATTATGTAATTAATAAGTAAAAGCCATGCATCAGACCTGGCATTTTAGAGGCACTAAATAATGTCACTTCTTTTCTTTAATCAAATTTTTTCTCAGCCTTCATCTTTCCAGGCCTAGTATTAATCTTTTTAGTCCATCTCTGTACCACAGTTCTCCTCTACCCTGAACAATTTTAAATGCTCCAAACGGGACCTCCTCAGTTTTAGAAGCTGGACTATATCTCAGAATCAGACTCACTCAGATTTAACTACTCAGTGTGGACTCCTACTACCAGCTGGCCAATGAATGAAGCAGAGACTATGCTGAAGCCATCCCTGAATCCCAGAAGCTGAAGGTGAGGTCGGTCACTTAACATCCCTACCCACCCTGCTTATCTCCCAACCTAACCAGGGATCTCAACTGCTAACTATTTAGCCCACTCTTCTCCACTCAATTCCTGGGATGTTCCTTTCCTTCTCAGGGATTTTTCATCTGTTCGAGGCTGGTCTCGCCTTCATTCTAAGACTAAGGGCTCTTGATTCACTCCAAGAAACAACCTCATGTAAGGTCAAGTGTGTCACTAGCCTGCAGAAGCTTTGCACAATCACTGTACAATACTTCATTTTTCAGGCAAGCCCTGGCCATATTACGTGGTCAGCCCAGCTAAGCAGGGACAGAGGTCCTAGAGGGCTGCAGGCCTGATTAGATGTGCAGATGAACTTTTGA
>NW_021159738.1:0-1032 GCF_002837175.3 Physeter macrocephalus
GATATTGAATATAGTTCCCTGTGCTATACAGTAGGTCCTTGTTGTCTATCTATTTTATATACAGTAGTGTGTAAATGTTAATCCCAAACTCCTAATTTATCTCCTCTCCTCCCTGCTATCCCTTTTGGTAACCATAAGTTCATTTTCTATTTGACTGAGAATTTTAAAATAAATACATTCAAACTCTTCATTACTTCTCCTAAGGGAGGGTGTATTACAGATAACCCAAATAATTTACTCTGATCCAAAGTCAAATAACCTTTTTTTTTTAACCTGTTACTCTTAATAGCAGCTTTGCTGTCTTACCTGTTTTGTTTTGGCTAGTATTTAAATTAATTTGCACACCGTGAACTCAGACTAATCATTCAGAATGTTGTTCCCCAAAGCCTTTAAACAGCAAGGCAGATGAGTTTATCAGATATAACTCACAAAACAACCTCCCTTCACAGAGCTAACTGATAACGGTGGAGGTGGTATCATGGAGGCTCTGGAGTCAGGCTTCTTAGGTACCAAACCCTGCTGGCTCCTCCCACTAGCTCTGTGACCAGGCAGGTCATTTTGCTTCTTTAAACCTCAGTTTCTCCCTATCTGTACACCAGAAGTAGTACAGCCTTTACCTCGAAGGTCATGAGCATAGAGGTCTCACACAGTACCTGGCACACTTTAACTATCACAGAGAATTCTGTGACCTCAGTCTTGTCTTCATCTCACCAGTATATTATTTCTTTAACATATTTATAAACAATTTAATTCAGGAAAACAGCTAATAATGTGGGAGATATTTACAGTCTTCAGTCACATCTTAATTTATCGATTTACACAGCCAGGGCTGTGTAGGGCATTTTCCAAGCCACAGAGTACAGTGTTCTTATTTCAAAGAATTTTTAATCCCAATTTTCATTATGTGTTCCTTTCTCCTCCTCATCCATCTTCAACTTTTATAGCATGATTGGTGCCTTGCTAAAGAGCTTTGGGTTTCAAGCTGTACATTAAAGTATCTGGGCCCTAGAATTCACTTGGCTCATAAACCTA
>NW_021159739.1:0-1032 GCF_002837175.3 Physeter macrocephalus
GGCAGGTGGATTCTCAACCACTGTGCCACCAGGGAAGCCCAAGGGGGAGATATTTTTATTACTCCTGCTTAGTAATCATTGTACGACTCTAGAGCATCTCATGGCTCTCTACTCTGTTCACGCACTGATGAAACCTGGGTCAGGGGCTTACTCTAGTCTGATCACTTGAAGGGGAAGGTCAAGTGCTAGAACATTGGTTACCTAAGCTATGAGTGGGGAAGTTTCTCTTGCAATGGGAGAATGATAGAAGTAAAGACACACTCTTCATTTACTTTATTTACTGGGTCTCATAATGAGACCCAGTCCCTTCTTTATTCAAAGAGTGTAGATATAATCAGTGTCAATGAGGGTAGATCTGCTGTACCATACTGGAGAACTCCTTTCCATTAGAGTTCTATAAGTATGGAATCCTTTAGCCCTGATGACCAAGCTTGAACTAGTCCCCAAAGGGGAATTTATTGTAGGATTCCAATGTGTCTTAAGGAAGCAAGAACATTACTGTGGCTGCTTCTTAGTACAATGGGAAGTAGGAAATAGAAACTGTCAGAGCTCTTAGTCTTTTTCGTTGCAGATTCTCTTTGAATAACTAATTCATTTTTGCCTCTCTCTTGACTTCTCTACTTTGGACAATCGGGTCTCCTATGCTAAATCTCTTTTACATGTTGAACTTCACAATGCCCATGGAAAAAATTTTATTAAACCTAACGTGGGTCAGGTGCTCACTTCTGAACAAATCAGCTGTAGGTAGGGTGAAGGGCCATTTTAATAAAATGGTTGTTCCCATATAGAAGGGCATGGAGGATCAACTTCTCATAAATTCAAGATTGGTTAGAGGGGTTCATTGGGCACACAACAATACATTCAGTGAAAAAGACATCCTTTGGCTACCCTTGACTATGTGGGATGTAAAAAAATGCACTCTCCCCTTCCATCCCCCAAGTTAAACACCCATATTGATTTTATTTCTTGGGTGAAAAGGATTTATATTCACCTTCCTGAATTCATTATCTTGCCCTATCATTTGTTCATGAT
>NW_021159740.1:0-1031 GCF_002837175.3 Physeter macrocephalus
CCACAGAGCACTGAGCTGAGCTCCCTGTTCTGTACAGCAGGTTCCCACTAGCTATCTGTTTTACACATGGTAATGTATATATGTTAATCCTAATCTCCCTAATAATCCTTGCTAATATCATTTATATGTTTCTATTGAGTCTTTTGTTCTAAATTATGTAAGATTTTCTATCTTCCATAGGACACTTGTGAGAAAATCACTGTAAAACTTTGTTTAAATGGTTTGCTTTTCTTTCTTCCCCAATTTTTAAAATAACAGCTTTATTTAGATGTAACTCAGATACCATAAAATTCACCTTTTAAAAATGTACAGTTCAGTGGTTTTTAGTATATTCACACAGTTGTGTAGCCATCACCACAGTTTAATTTTAGGATATTGTCATCACTCCACAAGGAATCCTTTTATCCATTAGTAGTCAGTCCCCATTTTGCCTTTCCCCAGCCCCCGGCAACCACTAATATACTATCTGTCTCTGCGGATATGCCTGTTTTGGACATTTCATTTAAATAGAATCATATAATATTTGATTATATGATCATATAATCATATAATATTTGGCCTTTTGTGTCTTTCTTTCACTTAGCATAATTTTTTCAAGCTTCATCCATGTTTAGTATATATCAGTATGTCATTCCTTTTTATGGCTGAGTAATATTCCATTGTATGGGTATACCACATTTTGTTTTTCCATTCATCACTTGATGGGCATTTGGATTGTTCTGCTGTTTTTAAACAGTATTAAAAATACCTGGGGTTTTTGAAATAGTCATTGGATGACTCTACAGGTGTGTTCTAGAGGGGATTCATGCTGTGAGTGGGAACTGGATTTCTAGGCCTTTGTGATCATAGATTCGAGGAGTCTGCATCTGTCATCTCTTTATGCTAATAAAATATATTCTCCTACAAGCTAGAGCAGTAACTTTTTCTCCATGGTAGAACATTTGTTACTAATAAACTACTTTCACATTATTTCTTTAAGGCCAAAATTTCAAAAATAGCTTCTATTAAAAACAGTGGTTTTCAGGGACTTC
>NW_021159741.1:0-1031 GCF_002837175.3 Physeter macrocephalus
AAATGGACCAATTCCTTTAAAGACAATCTGCCAAAACTCACACAAGAAGAAGTAGACCATCTGAATAGGCCTACAACTATTAAAGAAGTTGAATGAATCATTAATAACCTTTTAAAACAGGAAGCACCATGCCCAGGTGAGTTCACTGGGGAATTTTATCCAACATTTAAAGAACAAATTATACCAATTCCTTGCAATTTATTCCAAAAGATAGAAGCCAATAAAATATTTCTAGACTCATTCTATGAGGCCAGCATTCCTCTACTATCAAAACCAGTCAAAGATAGTACAAGAAAAGGAAACTATAGACCAACAATGGACCATGAACATAGATGCAAAAATAGTCAACAAATTGAATCCAACAATGTACAAAAAGAATTATGTACCATGACCAAGTGGGATTTATCCTTGGTAGGCAAGGATGGATCAACATTTGAAAATCAATTAATGTAACACATCACATCAACCGTCCAGAAGAGAAAAATCATATGAACATGTGAATAGATGCAAGAAAAATATTTCACAAAATTCAGCACCAATTCATGATTAAAAACTCAGTGTGAGAGACTGGACATGTGTAAGGCAAGGATTATATGGGAACTCTCTGTACTTTCTGTTCAATTTTGCTGGAAATCTAAACCTGCTCTGAAAAATAAAGTTTGTTAATAAATAAGTAAAAAAGATGATGAGTACATGTGAGAAAATATACAATATTAGTCTTTAACATACCATTCACTTTGACATTTGTCTCTTTTTCCTAATACATAGTTATTGTTGAAATAGTGTCTAATTGGAGACCCCTTTGAGATCGTAAGACTCAAGCCAAAGGGTCTTCCTAACACCAAATACCAACTCCAGGCATCCTTTGTCCTCTGGCTTTGGGAGCTTTATTCATAATGCTAATCTCAAAAGTTAAAGGCATTTTCTAATCAATTTAGCTTCCCTAATAACCCATTATGAACCTGAATATTTTTCATTAGAATACATAAATAAATTGTAAAAAATTATACCATTTGGCATATTCATACTAT
>NW_021159742.1:0-1031 GCF_002837175.3 Physeter macrocephalus
TGTGGAAGTGATCATATTTCTATAGTCTGCCTTCTCTCCACAGCACATTCTGGTCATTAATTCATTAATATTTGTACCACCCCTGCAGTGGAGGTAACTATTATTAGCTTCAGTTTGTAGATGGAGAAATAGAAATAAAGTACAGTGAAGTTCAGCAACTCGCCCAGGATCACAGTGGGAGATGTTGTTGGGAGTGGGATCTCAGCCCAGAAGTCGTGTCTCCCAAGTGCCTGCTCTAACAGAGACAACCCCTCCACCCCATCCATTAGCATAGTGGTTACAGGGAAGCTGTCACTTTATTTCCTGGAGTTGCATTCACCTAAGCTACTGAACTCTCCTGAACACACATACAGTTGAGTTTTTCTAACATTTACACTGCCAAATGTCTGCATAATTCCTCTCTTTTCCTTGCCTAGCTGTCAGCAGCTGCCCTGCCTGACAGAATACACCCACATGGTCAGGAAAATATATTTTTGAAAAAATTAGTTACACTTCAGCCCAGTGCTGCAAAAGAAGCATGGTATTGTCAGCTAGTGAAACAACACATTTCTTTCTGAAAGGAAAGGTATATTATATTATTTTCATACACTGACCCTCTCTGTGCCTCCTGTCCCAAAGTGCAAGTGACATTTTGGTTTATCACCATGATGTTGATGGTGAAAATGATCTGGGAGTGGAGATGTTTGGCCAGTTCAGCTTGTAACTCCTGATTGTATTTGATTTCAGGAGATGTAGATGAGGGAGGAGACTAATGTGTGTTGAGGGCTCACTGTGCTGTACTCACTGATTGTCACAAAATTAAGATGTTACAGAAAAACCTGAACGAATGTTTCAGCCAACCCAATACAAGGTGGATACTGATGCTCTCATTGTAGAGCTGCAGAAATATAAAAAATATAGACTCAGGGAAGTGAACTTGACCCAGATTGCCCAGCTACCAACCAGAGCCAGGATTTGAACTCAGTTTTATCTGACTCTAAATTATGTTGAATCTATATATTAGGATAAGAATACATCAATGACATTGACCC
>NW_021159743.1:0-1031 GCF_002837175.3 Physeter macrocephalus
CTCGGGGGCCCGCTGTCCCAACGCCCCTGTCGGGAAAGGACAACCGCCCCCTCGTCCTGTCCACGTGGGACGGCAGCGCGCCGGACGCGCCCGAAAGACGGCGAATCCGTTCCTCTGGCTGCGCGTGGGAGGTGAAAACTGGAACCTGGAGGGGAGCGAAAAGGGGGGAAATCTCATGAAATGTCCTGATCTAAAGCTACTTTCAAGTCCGCCTCTTTGGGGACTCAGCCCTCCAGCGCTGGCGAGGATGCTGCAGACCGGTCGCACCCTCGACGGCACTTGGAGTCGACGCGGAACAAGGCAGAGCCCCGCGGCTTGGGGGTCAGTGCGCACGCTGCCCGCGCCTTCCTCGGGGTCGGAGCACTTGAACGTCACGTGTGAAGGAAACGCGGTGACCGCCACACTAAGCAAGAAGAAAAGTAACCGCTGGAGAAAATGGCACATGCTTCCCCAAACTTGTAAAGCTTTACTTTTAAAGGAAACCAGACAGGAAGACACAGACACACAGACAGACAACGTTGCATTAAAGTCTTTCAGCAAAAAGAAAGTCGTCTGCCTGCTGGCCGTGTGCTGTGAGGTGAGCACGAAACCCCCTTCAGGCACCGGCTTTCTGGGAAAACCGCCTTTACCTCTTTGTCTTCCTAGGTTAAAATTCGCTCTCCATGACCTGTTGAACTGGAAAATTATAAAAGGCAAATAAAAGACGTTTCAGACATTGTAAAAGGTAAAACAAAACTGTTCCTCAAGAAGAATGTCAAGTACGATGAGGGAGGAATGAACAACCGTGAGATCGGCGTGGACCGCGCCTGCGTCCTCCGCGGCTTTCTGCTGGGCCTGGTCTTCAAACGAAGTCGATACAGGCCGGGAAGCGCGGCTCGGCCTGCGTTGATGTTCGATGTTTTTCCAACAGCCAAATGACCTGAGACGTCAGCCTTTGCTAGGGTTCCTGCTAAACGTGAAAGTGTGATTAAAGTACAGGACTTCAACTAGACGACTAGAATAAGCCACAGCGCCAGGAACCTGAGGAAGCC
>NW_021159744.1:0-865 GCF_002837175.3 Physeter macrocephalus
CTCCGTAAGTCCTTAATCGCCGTTCTACTTCGGTTTACAGGCAGGAGGCATTTCCGTTTTCCCTGACACATCGCGTCAGCCACCGATTAGTTTCAGAACACTTCGTACGTCCACGATGCTCTGGGCGTCTTCAGGAAAATCCAGCCTCGTAAACCCTTCAGAGGAACCTAGCTTACCGAGTGAGGGGCAACACACTGCACTTTTCCTTGGGAATGCTACATTTGCTGTCTCTAAAGCAGCTTCAGGAACACAGTTCTAGCATGAATAACTCGCCAAGGAAATCGGCCTGCTTGCCCTTGGTGTGTTCAACTGACAAAAGGAATCTGCTTATATTTCCTTCAAACACCACTTATGTGAAGTCAGTAATTCCTCTCGGAGAGTGTCACTGTGCGTTCCAACTTCACAGAAGCACAGTTCGTTGTGTAACACTGAAGGCTTATGGAAGATGCACAGCCGTCTTAGGCATTCTCTGGCATCCTTCGTTTAGGGAGTTAGCTACCCAGAAGAACGGGTAGAGAAAAAGGTAAATCTGCCTAGAGTCCAGTGGGTAACTTGGTTCTCTTTGACTTGCTAGACTCAACATGTACGTAGGCTGAGAGGAAACCTGGCAATGGGTGCGTGAGAGCACAGGGCTTTTTTTCCACTTGTGAAAGCTCCATTCATGCGACGTGGAAGCAACCTGAAAAGCTTTGTTGTTGCAGGGCTTTTAGTGTCTGGGGTCAAGGTTCAGAGAAGACAATGAGTTCTCTGGAAGGAAAGCGTGTGCTTCGACTTCCCAGCTGGAAGCTCATCCGGCCCTGCTCTATACCAAATGTGAACCTCAAAGTGAACACTAGCCTCCAAGCAAGGCCTTGACGTGTCTTGC
>NW_021159745.1:0-1030 GCF_002837175.3 Physeter macrocephalus
TCACCTATAATTACTTTTCACAGATCTGCTTTTTACTCGGAGCTGTATTCATGTCATTTTTCAAGGGCTGCATTATTAGCTTTGATCCAGGAGATGGCAGTGTGCTTTTCATTTTGGGACTTGGACGTGAACTCTTACACCTTCTCCCATAAGCTGTCATGTATAATAGGGCTGGTGCATTGTGAAATCCATGATGTAATATGTTCATTGATCCACCACATTAAAACATTAATAAAAAATTAAATTGGAATATAGGAATGGGGTCATATTATAAATTCATAAAATTAATCTACTTATTTTTAGCAATCAAATAGTGAGCACTTAATACTGTACTGGATATTCAGTGGGTAAATAGAAATATAAAAAGCCATTATTACTTTAAAAAGCTTAAAACCTAGATGTGGACTCACAAGGCTAATAAAAATGAAACAGAAGACAGTTATATGTTAAGTGAATTAGGAGTTAAGAGATTTCTATGGTCTAACATCAGCAAGAGGACTTCTCAGAGGGAGTGGTAATTAAAAGGATGAGTAGGGACTTCTGGATAAAGTGTGGATTAAGCACCATCATTCCCCCCCCCCAGATCCTACTAAAATAATAGTAAAGGATTACAAATTAATAAATCACGAACAGCAAAAAGAAAGGCAACAGGGCATTCGGAAATAAGATATCAACAAATTTTGGAAAGATGAAGGTGGAGAGACTTATAAAAAGGATTTCCATGAAGGAACATAAGGAAAGTTTTTATCAAGTTGAAGTAAGTGCATTTCATTTCTACTTTTCTCAAAGTTTTTTTTTTTTTTTTTTTTTTTTCAAATCAGAAATGGGTGTTAAATTGTTTTCAAATGCTTTTTTGGCACTACTGATCATGTGATTTTTTTTTCCATTAGCCTTTTAATATGGTGGATCATATTGGTTGATTTTCAAATATTGAACTAGCCTTGCATCCCTGGGATAAATCCATTTGGGTCATGGTATATAATTCTCTTTATATAATGCTGAGTTCTATTTGCTAATATTTTGTTAAGAA
>NW_021159746.1:0-1030 GCF_002837175.3 Physeter macrocephalus
CCCCTGCATTGGAAGGTGGATTCTTAATCACTGGACCACCAGGGAAGTCCCCGCATGGAGCAGATTTGCTTATATTCTAGGATCTGGCAATGGTGTCTTAGGTATGACACAAAAATCATAAGAAAAAAATAGGTATATTGAACTCCATCAGAATTTGAAACTTTGGTGCGTCAGAGGACATTATCAAAGGACAATCTGCAAAGTGGGAGAAAATATTTGCAAATCATATATACGATAAGGGTCTAGTGATAAGGGTCTTGTATCCAGAATACATGAAGAACCCTACAAGTCAATAACAAAAAGACAAACAACACAATTTTAAAAATGAATAAAAGAGTTGAATAGATATTTCTACAGAGAAGATATACAAGTAGCCAATAAGTACATGAAAAGACAAGCAACCTCATTAGTTATTAGGGAAACGCAAATTAAAACTGCAGTGAGATACCCACTAGGATGGCAATAATAAAATGGAAAATGACAAGTGTTGGTGAGGCTATGGAGAAAATAGAACCCAGGTACTTTTCTGGTGGGATATAAAATGTTACAGCTGCTGTGGAAAACAGCATGGAGGTTCTTCAAAAAGTTACACATAGAATTATCACATGACCCAGCAATTCCACTCCTCAATTTATACCTAAAAAATTGAAAACAAGTATTCAAATACTTATATATGAAAGTTTATAGCAGCACTATGTATAATAGCCAAAAGGCAGAAACAACCCAAAAGTCCATCAACTATGAAACACTGATATATACCACAATACGGATGAACCTCAAAAACATTATGTTAAATGAAAGCAGCCATACCCCAAAGGTCACAATATTGTATGACTGCCTTTACATGAACTATCCTAAATAGATTCATCCATAGAGGCGGCAAGCGGGTTGGTGGTTGCCGGGGGCTGAGGGGAGGGGCTGATTGGGGGTGACAATGGGATGGAGTTGTTTTTCAGGGTGATGAAAATGTTTCAGGACTAGATACAGGTGGTGGTGGCACAACGTTGTGAATGCATTAAAGGCCACTGAA
>NW_021159747.1:0-1030 GCF_002837175.3 Physeter macrocephalus
GGCCTGAGAGGACACACTAGCGACCGCGCCCTCGGAGCCAGGCCCTGCCAGGGGCTCCCAGCACCTTCGAGTTAATCCTCCAACTGCCCTTCAGTGGGCACTGTCGTCCTCCTCCCCTTCTGGTTGGGGAACCCCCATAGCACTTGTTGAATGAATGAATGAACTTAGGAACAGTGGGGTGACCCCCGTCTCCGCTGCCCCGGGGCCTTGTGAGGGAGCAGAGGCGGGCCTGTGAGGCGCTCGGGCGGGAGTCCCTCCTCGGGGGCGGCCTCTGGTCCAGCAGAGATGCCCGCGCTGCTCTTCACTGTGTCGGGGGCACTGGGTGTCCCCTCAGAAGGGGGGCCCTGCTCACACGCACGGGCCGCAGCCGGTCCAGCCCACTGGGCGACCCCGTCCTGTGGCCTCAGAGGCGGGGCTGGGCTTGGGGGAGGGGAGGAAACAGGTGTGATTTTTCTGGGCAGAGGATGGACAGGGCTGGCAGGGAGCGAGGCCACGGGCAGGAGAAGCACCGACCGGAGGCCGTTGGTCCAGGGGCCGCTCCGGGCGCCTGGTGTGGACGTGGCCTCGGGTCCCCACTGCCCGGCCAGGCCAGCTCGGTGGACATCTGTCTGGCTGTCTCCCCCCATTTTCATGTGAAAGGCAGGCGGGACATGACACGGGGACTGGGGGCCGCCATCTGCTCGTGGAGCACATTGAGCTGGGACCCCAGGTCCCACCACAAGGGCGGAGGGTCGAGGATGAGGAGGAAGCCGACAGAAGGCGCTTTCAGGGACGAGGGTGGCTCTGAGGGGCAGGGCCACTCGGGGTCGCTGTCACCATCTGGGCGCGTCCCTCCCAGGTGGCTCTGGGCTCAGCCCCTCTCAGATGTCCCCTCCCCGCCCAGGGCCAGGCCGCTCTGAGGCAGCGGCTGCTCAGCCCTTCTCAGAGGGCAGCCACGCAGCCAGGATCTGCACAGCCTCCCTCTGGCTGCAGGGTCTGCCCACCAGGCCATCCTGCCTCAGTCACTTGGTGGCCAGAGCTGGGGACAGTC
>NW_021159748.1:0-1030 GCF_002837175.3 Physeter macrocephalus
TTGCTCCGCAGCATGTGGGATCTTCCCTGACCAGGGATCGAACCTGTGTCTCCTGCATTGGCAGAGAGATTCCTAACCACTGCGCCACCAGGGAAGTCCCTTAAGCTATTTTTTAATGAAAATAATACCACTCATTGTAAAAAAATTTTTTCCATCAGTACAAAAGTGTATCTAAAACAAAAGATCACACTCCCGGCTTCACCCAGTCTCATTCCTTAGGAGTGTGTATCTTTCCACTTCTCTGTGACTATACCCACCATACTTTTCATGAATATAAGATATGCATCTATACTCCCTTTATTTTTACACATATTTTTCAGTCTACCTACTGAGCTGCAGTTTCTTTCTTCACTAAATAGAATATCCCAGACTGCTTTTCTTCTCAGCATACAGAACTATCTTACTCTTTTTAACAGAAGCATAGTATGCTGTATTTAATGTATAATTAACCAATTACCTATTGAGGAACACTAGATTGTTTCAAGTGTTTCAATATTACAAATACTGTTTCAGTAAACATCCTAGTACATATATCCTTCTTTACATATGTGAGTGTATCTGTAGATGGAATTTCCAGAAGTGGAATGGCAGAGTCTGAGAGTATGCACCTTTTAAGTTTTAATAGATGGTGCCAAATTGCCTGCCTGAAAAGTTGGATCAATTTACATTCTAATCTAAAAAAATAAAATAAAATAAAATAAAATAAAAATAAAATTTACATTCTAATCAAGAGTATCTGAGAAAGCCAGTTTCCCCTCACCCTTGCTAACATTAATATCAAGTTAAGCTGATTTTTGTTATTACCATTTACCTATTACAAATCCTATGAACAAAGAATTGAATCCCTGCTTTTCTAGACATGAAATTCATTTTCATTTTAAACCTGGACAAAATATTTCAAGAATGACTAAAGAGATGTCATTCTCTAATCAGCAGTTAGAGATGTTTCTCTTTCCTATCTATCGTTCTTAAAGAGGTGCGTAGGGGCTTCCCTGGTGGCACAGTGGTTAAGAATCCACCTGCCAATGCA
>NW_021159749.1:0-1030 GCF_002837175.3 Physeter macrocephalus
CCCTGATCCATCTGTAGTCCCCCAGACTGAGGGAAAAAAAGAGGCCTTTTAAAATTCAAGCAGGAAAACTGAGATTTCTGATTTTGTAACAATTAACTTGTGTGGCTTAAGCTTGTGGGTTTAATTAATACAGACCTCTCTGTATTATCAACATTAAGTATAATACTTCTATCATACCTAGTGTTACTGGAAGTCAATTAGTGCTTATTGTTTCTGTGATAAAATCTGTTAGCAAGGAAAATAACTTGATATGATTAAACTTTTAAGTAAATATAACTGGATAAGAGCTTTTTAGTAAACTCAATGGGAATAATCATGTTTTCAAAATGTCCATCTAGAACAGTCCTGCCAGATTTTGGTAACTTGAAACTAAATTAAGTTACATGATAGGAACGCATTGAGTATCCAGGTCATTTCAAATAAGATGAAATATTGGATATTAATTGCTAAACAGGTCTAAATTTACCTACTTTTGTTTTCTTGTGAGAGGGAAAGTAAAGATGTTTGGGTTTATTAGACACATATCTTACATCACATTAAGGAAAGAAATTGTGCTTTGGGAAGATATGTGGGATCTTCCCAAGAGTTTATGGGATATTCCAATCAGGGAATGCTAATGTAAAAGACATTTCATTGTGGCATAAGGAAGGTAGGATGTGTGCTTTCAGAAAAGAAGGTATGTGGAATGGAAATGTATTTTGTTAAAAGGAAAAATGTGATTTTGTCCTACAGCTGGTTATTTCTGAATGGAAAAAAGAAGGGACAAAATATGGCTACGGAAAGTTGCAGAAGATTTGCAGAAAAGGACCACTGAGAAAAGCATTTTTTATGTGGTTGGAATTTTCTAAGGTTGGATTAAATTTAATTAGGTAACCGATTTTATCAAGAGTAGGCTGATAGAAGCCTGGATTTGGTTTCTTTCTCTCATAAGAGAACAAAGATTTCCTCGAATGCTCCTTTTGATAAGAGATTGTGTGAGTTTCTGTGCCTTTAAGTGATCTGCATTTACTTGAGGAATCCTTTTTTTTTT
>NW_021159750.1:0-1030 GCF_002837175.3 Physeter macrocephalus
GCTCTAAGGAATATGTTCTCTCTTTAGTGCACACACCTTCCCCACCCCCTACTCCTCCCCTAAGTTAAAAGTCTATAATTCATCAGCAAATTGCAACAATTTTAGATACTCTGTAGATTTACAGCTATTAAAGACAATAAGTGTGTATACTATTTTAAAGTATTTGAAATCTGATTGTATCAAGTGTAGGTTAACCATACGTGTCTCTTTGGGTAGTAATGATTTAGTTTGAGTTGCAGTAACATTAAATGGAGGAAACAAAAAAAAAAATGAAGGAGATAAGGCAGTATGCTTCTGGCTACAATGGGGTAACAGGGAGAGAATGTATATTCCCACTTTAAACAACTAGCAAAACATAAAATATATTAAAAACTGGTTTTCACATATTGGACAATATTTGGTAATATCAAGTGGTCTAATATGCACATAGAAGGGGTTCCAAAAGGATGTGGATGGCAGGACCGTGGGTAGAAGGGACAGAAAAAATATTTGAAGAAATAATGGCCAAATGTTTCCCATTTTGAAAACCCAAAAATCCAAGAACCTAGGAGAACACCAAGCAGAATAAACAAAGAAAAGCATCATTATCATATTACTCAAAACTGACAATAAAGATAAAATCCTTGAAGCAACAAAAACATTACACACAGAACATTGCAGACATTACACACAAGGGAACAAAGATAAGAATGACAGCCTACTTTTCATCAGAAATTATGTAAGTCAGAGAACAACGTTTTATGTACTGGGGCGGGGGGGAGAGAAAATATTTATTAACCTACATTACTACAGCCAGAGAAAATCACTTTCAAAATGAATATAAAGTAAATAATTTCTCTTACAAACATTATCAGTCTAAATATTCAACAAGAAATGTTATTTAAGGTTCATGCCCCAGTCTGGGAGGATCCCACATGCCGCAGAGTGGTTGGGCCCATGGGCCATAGCCGCTGGGCCTGCGTGTCCAGAGCCTGTGCTCCGCAACAGGAGAGGCCACAACTGTGAGAGGCCCGTGTTCCGCAAAAAAAAA
>NW_021159751.1:0-1030 GCF_002837175.3 Physeter macrocephalus
AAAAAAAAAAAAAAAGAGAGAAAGAAAAGAAAAAAGTAAAAGAAAAGGAAACGCAGGGATTGAGGCTGTACTCCCTCTTAAACAGTGGCAGGATACCCCATTGTTTATCACTGTAACTTATTTATCCAGTCCACTATTGACAGATATTTAGTTTTTTTTCCCCCAAAGACAGTGATTCATTGTTTATTCTGCTAAAATACTCTTTTATGCAGGTGTCTAAAGGATATACTTAGGTTACATTCCTATAATTCAATTCTATTCTATTGTATGTGCATTTTAAATTTTAATAGATATTGTCAAATTGTTCCCTTCCAAAAAAGTTGTTTCAAGTTGTACTGTCACCAATTAGATTTAAAAATGACTGTTTTCCTATACTCTTGCCCCAACAGTGTATTACTAAAGTTTAAAAATTGTTTACCCTGGATTCTTATTCAGATTATGGATTTTATTATAGTAGCAAAAAATGAACTTAATCATTGATTTCTATTTGATATCTTGATACATCTTGTTTGAGAAACTCCTAGCTATAATTGCATCAAACAATTATTTTTGTCAGAATATTAAAAAATAAATTGCATGGATTGGGAAAGATGACATGAGCTATTAGGTAAAAAGAGAGTTAATGAATGACATAGTTTCATGTGATTCCATTTCTATGAAATGTATAAACTTGTTGTAAGAAAAAAATAAGTCTGGAAGTATAGATACAAAGTGTGTTAATAAGAAGCAAAGTCTATCCAAATTATAAACCACAATCAAACTAGCAATAAAACACTGCCTGAAATTTCCTGCAAGGTCAATGTCATGATTGCTTCAGAAGAAAGAGGCTCTATTCTTTAGATATGGCTGAAAAAAAATTTAGGTTGAAAGAGAGAGCCAAACTGAAAAGGGTGCTCATAACAAAAGATATATATTAGTGTGCTAAAAGCCCTGTTTACACTGATAAAAATTTTGAAGAGAGAATAGAGAAAGAATTGGTTCTTATAAACTGATGTAGAAAAAAAATCATTTGCCAGATCAATCACTACAT
>NW_021159752.1:0-1030 GCF_002837175.3 Physeter macrocephalus
CGCAGAGTCCTAACCACTGGACCGCCAGGGAATTCCAATTGCTATTTTGATTGACTTTTATCTGAGTTAGATGCTGTCAGCAGCATTCTGACCTTCCCCTATAGTGAGGCTTAGGACACTATTACAATTTGCATGTTTAATCTCCTGTCTGCCCCCCCTTTTCCTTCAGAGCGAGGACTCTGTCCTGTTCATGCGGTCCATCTAGCAGGTAGCCTGCCATGCACAGAGTAATTGCTCCATATACATGTGCTGAATGAACAAATAAAAAATTAATACTACTTGAGTCTCCCCAAAAGCTCACATGCTAATAATTTTTTTTTCCTCTTGGAAAAGAACTGCCTTTGGGAAAAGACTTCAACAAATCGCCTTGTAATAAGAGTGAGGGACATTGAAAGAAGGAGAAAGACATGGTTAAGCTGCCTGTGTCTGAGAGAACAAGAGGGATTTGTCTCTCTCTCTCTTTTTTCTTCTGATGGGGAAAGTGGGGGATTGGGGTGGAGAAGAGAGAAGGGCCAGGAACTGGTCTGTGCTGGAGGATGAGGGAAGTCGGAGTGGGTGGCTAAGGATATTTTAACAACAGAGACCCCCAGAGCGCAGTCTGAAGTTGCAGTGCTGGGAGGTCATGCACTCTTTTTCTCCCCTACATTTTGCCAGTGACTATGAAGAGGATATACACATTGCCAGAAATCTTGGGGAGGGTTTTGGATTTCCTCAGAGGGCACGTGCCAACCTTATCTGGGCTTCCCGGGGACAGGGGATCCAAGCAGACATATGTGTTACAGAAACAATACGTGTGGTAAGTTGCTTGAAGAGTATTCTGTCCATTGCAGATCACACAATAATTTTATCTTTGAATGAGTCCAGACCTCAGAAAGCTGAGAGACGGGATCCCCTTGTTCCACCTGCTAGTAGAATTATTTCTACTGAATTGAGTTTGAACATTAGGACTGCACTGAAGGAAGCTATAAGAAATAAGCCATAGGGAATTCCCTGGCGGTCCGGTGGTTAGGACTCCACGCTTTCACTGCCG
>NW_021159753.1:0-1029 GCF_002837175.3 Physeter macrocephalus
TAGCCAGGCAGACAGTGTAGCCTTATGTGGGTACTTTCAAGACCTGCGCTGATGGCCTGTGAGGTGCTTGCCATTCTGCTACAAGCCCAGCTGTTTTAGGCCTCTGGGCCTTTGATAATCTGTTCCCCTAGCCAGGAATGCTCATCCCCCCATCAGCTACTGGACTAGCCCTTACTTCTCACCGTAGATCACTCCAGCACTGTTCTTGTGTTTTTGTGAGCACTGACCTCCTACTCCCTCCTCCCTGTGTCCTTCCTTCCCACTCCCTCAGGCTTTCCTTTGCCACATAATTCTATAATGCCAAGAGAAAGTCAGAATAAAAAGAAAGAATAAACAGGGTCGAAAGACTAGAGGGGCCATCTCTGATCCCTCCTCTGTGGCTGATGAGGCTGTGGGCTTCAGAACGTTTGACAAGACATCAATGGAATCAATGTGCAGAACATCCCGTGTTTTACATGCAGCTCTTGGGAGAGAGGAGACACAGCCAACAGGATCTGATAGCATGTGAAGGCTGATCTGGTCAGCAAGGCTCCTGAAGCTGCCAGACAGGGAGGCCAGCAGAAGCTGGAGAGAGCCCAGGCAGGTAAGTAAGCAGAAAGAACAATCAAGGCAGGTGGATAACGATCACAGTGCTTATAGTTCAGGTTGGAGGGGTCTTTTATCTGATTGTAAAGAATGTGCTAATCTTATAAAATTTGGAAAACATAGGACTGCTAAAACAGGGGAGGACTTTTGTTGAATTACAGTAAGTCCCCTGCATACGAACCTTCAAGTTGCAAACTTTCAAAGATGTGAACGTTCATGCCAGTCTCTGTATGCCAGCTGTTGTACTGTACTACTGTACTTTTCAAGGTATTGTACTGTCAGATTAAAAATGTTTTCTTTATTTTTTGTGCTTGTTTGTTTTTTATGTAAGCATTAGCTGTGTGAAAAGTATTATAAACCTGTTACAATACAGTGCTATATAGCCGATTGTGTTAGTTCAGTACCTAAGCTAACTTTGTTGGACTTACGAACAAATTGGACTTA
>NW_021159754.1:0-1029 GCF_002837175.3 Physeter macrocephalus
GCATCTTTTCAAGTGCCTGTTGGTGATCTGTGTGCCTTCTTTGGATATATTTGTGTTTCCTAATTAAAAAAGAGATGGTGTTAAAGTAGAAGTCCATCTGACTACATCCACGTCACTTGGATTTGAGCAATGCAAGCATGATAATGAAGGGATTAAGACACAGTCTTTCGTGTCAGTCTACCTGAGATCAAATCCGAGCAGATTTCTTAACCTCTGTGTGCCTCAGTTTATCTGTAAAATGAGAATACCGAATACGGCCTACCTCACTGGGTTATGTGTAAAGTAGCTGGCCCAGTGCCCATTATAAAGTAAAAGCCAAATAAATGTGAGGAACATCATCATCATCATCCCCCATTATCACCATCATTATCTACTACCAACGTAAGACAGAGCACAGGGGAGGATTATCAAAATCAACTTCTCTTTAAGACATTTCTGCTACCTTCAGTCTCCCTGTCACACATCTGCCTTCAATCCATCAAGCAGGTAGCAGCATGTCAAAAAGAACACCTACCCACTCTCCATTTCCCAAACAAAGGTTTGTTCTGTAACTTGCTGGCATCTGGTTCTAACAGAGAAACTGCCTCTCTTACCTGGAATTGAACCTGCTTATTTTACCAAACAGCCCAGTTGTACATGAAACCAAACATCTGAATAGCCTTAGGTTAACATAGGTTAATATTAATACAATTGTGAAATTGGGGTTTGCTGCTTTCAACCAAAGTTCCCCAAACTAGACCTCTTGGACATATCCAGGGGTAGCCAAGAGTTCTCTGAGAATTTATTTTTTTTTTAATTCTGGGTCTCCTTTTTACCATAAGTATACTTCAAAAGGAAAAAAACACTTTTCCCTTGAAATATTACTTTATTATGTGAAGAGAATAAAACTTCAGTTCTTTAAGCTGGTGTTTCTCCATATAGGGACCACAGACATATTCTGGAGGCCTTTGGTAGGAATCTGTTCTCCTTTAAGAAGAAATCTGGGGGCTTCCCTGGTGGCGCGGTGGTTGCGCGTCCGCCTGCCGATGC
>NW_021159755.1:0-1029 GCF_002837175.3 Physeter macrocephalus
TAAGTCATGCCCTGACACTGTCCCTAGCTAAGGCCCTGACTCTAGGCCTCATTCAGGCCCTGTCGCTCTCCCCAAGTCAGGCTCTGACGCTGTCTCTACCTCAAGCTCTGACACTAGTCCTAAATTAGGCACTGATGCTCTAAGTAGCTATGGTCTTGACACTATCCCTAGGTCATTTCCTGACGCTATCCCTAGACCTTAACCTAACCTTGTCTTTAACTAATGTCGAGCCTCTTATGCTAAATAAATCCCTGATGCTGTCCCTAACTAAGGCCCTGAAATTAGTCCCGAGGCCGTGACCCTGTCCCTAACTGAGGCCTGGAGGCTGTCCTTAACAAAAGCCCAAGGTCCTGAAACTGACACTATCAGTGAAAGAACTGAGGCCCTGACACTCTCCCTAATTAAGGACTGAGGCTGTCTCTAACTAAGGCCCTGAGTCTGTCTTTAACTAATGGCCTCACTCTTTCCCTAACAAAGGCCCTGACACGGTCCCTAATAACATGAGCTGTCCCTCATTAATGCCCTGATGCAGCCCATAAATGATGTACTGAAGATGGCACTAAAGTCCTGACGATGTCACTAATGACCCAAAATGTCTCTTACTAAGGCCCTCAAATTACCTGAGGCCCTAAAGATGTCCATAACTAAGTCTATGACACTATCTCTAACTAAGACCCTCAAGTTATCTTTAACTGAGGCCATGACAGTGTCCCTAACGAAGAACTTGACACTGTCTCTAACTAAGGCCCTGAGTCTGTCTTTAACTAATGGCCTCACTCTTTCCCTAACAAAGGCCCTGACACGGTCCCTAATAACATGAGCTGTCCCTCATTAATGCCCTGATGCAGCCCATAAATGATGTACTGAAGATGGCACTAAAGTCCTGACGATGTCACTAATGACCCAAAATGTCTCTTACTAAGGCCCTCAAATTACCTGAGGCCCTAAAGATGTCCATAACTAAGTCTATGACACTATCTCTAAGACCCTCAAGTTATCTTTAACTGAGGCCATGACAGTGTCCCTAAC
>NW_021159756.1:0-1029 GCF_002837175.3 Physeter macrocephalus
TATATGCTGGTTTAAAGAAGGCAATTTTGTATTTTGTAAGTGAGTAATCAGTGAGGGAAAATACAGAATAGAAATATTTCTTCAGTGTTCGAATTAGAATGGAGGAGAGAGAACTATGCCTTTTATCAGTGTTCATTTGAATTACCATCTTGTTCAAAAAATCAGTTCTATACTGCTGACTTTGAATGTTTCACCTCTCTCCTATTAGAGACAGGAAAATAGAGAAAATATTTTCTCTACTCCCAGTACCTTTTCTGATTAAATTTCACACATAGAAATGAGATCGTAATCAGAAGAGTGAAACCTCTTGCCTTAATTGGGTTAGAATTCTAAATAGCTGTTTCCTAGGAATTGATACCAAATTAACTGGATTTAAATATCTCCATCTCAAATATTTTTTACGTTTAATACAATTGATACTTGGTAAGTATTTACCTTTCTGTCCTTAAAAGAGTAATAGAAAAATGTTATCAAATATGAAATGCTTAGCTCTGCTTAAAACCATGTCAACTGTCCATAGCATTTGAAGAATTTCTGAAACGTATTGTGGCAGAGACGTGGTAGTACATTGCTCACATTTAGGAGAGAAGGGGTTATGTGAGCAGAATTAGCGGACAGCCCCAGCTCCCATGCCTTCACGATTCACTGCAACACGCCAGCCAAGGTCCTGTGATCTCTGGGCTGTTCCAGTCAGCCAGTGACTAGTAGCAGCAGAGGTTTAGAGCTGAGCCCTTCCTGTCCAGTGCAGAAACCCTCTAATAGGCAGCCTTTGTTTTGGACCTCTCCCTTTGCCTGAGCTACACTGCAGTCCGAGGCTTTCCATGACCTCTCCTTCTCCCTTCCCTATTTCTCTTCAATGGAGCCAGACCTGACTCATGTTCAGAAGCTCTCTCTGACTGTCTTTCCTCCTCCTTTTATACTTTACAGGAGCCCTCAAATAAACCTTTTATAATTCTGATTCAGTCTTGGTACCTGTTTTCTGGAGAACCCAAGCTAACACACACACACACACACACACACACACACACA
>NW_021159757.1:0-1029 GCF_002837175.3 Physeter macrocephalus
AAAAAAAAAAATGAACTCTACAAATCCCCCATGGCACCTAAAAAAGTGCCTTACATGCAACAAACACTAAATAAATCTCCTTAAATGAAAGAATAGCAGGGTTGTTATGGAGGGGAAATCAAAATCAATAGCAATTCTCTCCCACAAGGGATTTGGACTAATAATGTAAGAATTCTTCTGATACCAAGTACTAATTTCCAAGTTTATGGCCAAAGTTATCTGACTTACACACGATGAACAGCACATCTCCATAGCAGGACCTGTTCTGTTATCAGGCCTTCAGAAGCACCAGCTGCAGGCAGGTTATATTTTGGCGTTTCGAATATGCATACAGAAGGGATAAGTATAATAACAGAAAAGCCAAAACCTGAAAGCAATACATTCTGCCTCAAACCAGGAAGGGCTCAGACAGGGAAATAACCAAGGGCAGTGTTCCTGGCAATAATCATGCCTCCCAGGCCAATGGCTCTGGAGCAAGATTGAGCACCAGTCTTGCAGAAAGCCCCTGCTCATCCAGAAGCTGTCTTCACCCGGACGTTCCCCAGCCAAGCACCCACCTCCCAACCTAACAGCAAAACACTACCTAACTAGAGGACAAAATAACTGTGACATTATTACCATCACCACCACCATCTAGACAGTCACAAATACTTAATCTATTAGAGAAAGCAAAGACAATTCACAAGCCCACTTCAAAACCCACCTCAAAAGCTTCCTCTTAGAAGCCTTCTGGGTCTTATTTTAATTGCTCACCCACCTGCTTCCTCCACTAGTCTGTGGGACTCTGGATGGCCAGACCTTGCTCTGCTTCACCAGCAAGCACAGTATGCTTTCTCACTTCAATATCAATGGATACATCGGGGAGGAACATAATTTTTCCAGCTATAATTCTCAAAGGAAATAACTGTACCTCAAAACACACTGCCAGCCTAATAAATTTAAATAAATGTAACATCCTCATTTAAAATGCAAGGCTCATGGGACTTCCCTGGTGTCGCAGTGGTTAAGAATCCGCCTGCCAATGCAGGG
>NW_021159758.1:0-1029 GCF_002837175.3 Physeter macrocephalus
GTTTGATCCCTGGTCAGGGAACTAAGATCCCACAAGCTGCACAGCCTGCCAAAAAAAGAAGTCAGGTAAAGGTCACTTTGGTGGGAAGGAGGGAGTAAGAGTGAAGGAACATTAGGGGATTTCTGAGGTGTTGACAATCTCCTTCTTGGTTGTAGCTGTTTGTTTTGTGATAAATCCTTGAGTTATACTAATCCTGTGTATTTTTTTCTATGAATATGTCACAATTAAAAATTTCATTGGTGTTAGGGAGGAAAGCAGGGAAGAGGGTACGTTCTGAGTTATGTCACTGAGTTGAATCCTTTTAAAGCCAGTAAGTTTGAGCCACTTACTGGCTATGTCACATAAATGTTTAATCATCAGCAGAGCTAGTACTTTTATGTGGCTTGCTCTGTCAAGGATGCTTAACCAATTGTTGGTTCGTCAATTGGCCCCATACACAGAGGGCAGGGAGAGACCAAAGAGGCAGCCACTTCAGATTGATAGGTGGCAGGTTTAATAAGCTAGGGAACTCACATATGAGGCTTGTCTTGGGCAGCTGCAGGACAAGTAGATTTCTGCAGCTACCCGCCAGAATCTTAAAAGTTTATATGGAAGCCTTAAATGGGCTCAGTCCCATATACCACCCAGATGGTCTCAACAACACTTGACTCTCCCAAGGCTGTGTCCTTGGAACAGTTCCCACCGTGGGAACAGTTGGCAGAATGTACATTCCAAAGTCAGGGGAAGGGGTGAGGAGCCTCCAATTGCCTGGGTCCAGCTCGTGGGTCAAATGGCGGTCACGTCCTCTCTATTACCTCCTCTAACACCAATTATGTGATAAACTTTAAAAAAAGAATACACAGACTTTCCTGCCGGGAACAAACAATATAACAACCTCCTCATGGCTTATTGACTTATGATCATTTTACGAAATCCAATGACAATCCCATAACTCCTTAAGCACTTCAGAGCTGTTTTTATATCCTAAATAGGTCCAGACTGCTACTGCGCTTTAAAATTTTTCCTGTGTGCATATGTGTATCTGTGTGT
>NW_021159759.1:0-1029 GCF_002837175.3 Physeter macrocephalus
CGGTACTGGGAAGAGGAGCCCCCAGAGCATTTGGCTTTGAAGGCCAGCAGGGCTTGATTGCAGGAGCTACACAGGATTGGGGGCAATAGAGACTCCACTCTTAAAGGGTGCACACAAAATCTCATGTTGCACCAGGACCAAGGGCAAAAGCAGTAATTTCATAGAGGCCTGGGCCAGACCTACCTGCTGGTCTTGGAGGGTCTCCTGGGGAGGCAGGGGACAGCTGTGGCTCACCCAGGGGACATAGACACTGGTGGCGGGTATATTGGGAGTATTCATCTGCATAGACTCTCTTGGAGGCCAACATCTTGCTTGGGTCATTAGCACCAAGTCATGGCCCAACCCAACAGCATGTAGGCTCCAATGTTGGGATGCCTCAGGACAAACAACTAACTGGTGGGGACACAGCCCCACCCATAAGCAGGCAGGCTGCCTGAAGACTTCTGAGCCCTCTAGACATGCCCCTAGACATGGCCCTGCCCACCAGAGGGCCAAGAACCAGCTCCAGCCACCAGTGGGCAGGCACCAGCCCCTCTCACAAGGAAGCCTGCACAAGCCTCTAGACCAGTCTCGCCCACCAGGGGGCAGACATCAGAAGCAAGAAAACTATGGTCCTGCAGCCTGCAGACCGAATCTGCAAATGCAGGCCAGACACTACCCTGGGACCAGCTGGCCCCTGGCCCTTAGTGATGAGAGGAGAGTGCACTGCTGGGATGCACAGGATGTCTCCTACAGAGGGACGCTTCTCCGAGGTCGAGAAATGTAACCAACCTACCACACACACAAAAATACAAATAAAAATTTAAACAAAATGAGGCAACAGAGGAATATGTTTCAGACAAAGGAACAAGACAAAACCCCAGAAGAAAGTGACATGGAGATAGGCAATCTATCCAAGAAAGAGTTCAGAATAATGACAGTAAAGATGATCAAAGAACTTGGGAGAAGAATGGATACACAGAGTGAGAAATCTGAAATTTTTAACAAAGAATTAGAAAATATAAAGAACAACCAAACAGAATTGAAGAA
>NW_021159760.1:0-1028 GCF_002837175.3 Physeter macrocephalus
AAGATACTCAAGTTGCACTATTTCTGTCACCAGCACCTCTTCTTGGGATGGTACAGGTGCTGCTGGGAGCTGACCTTGACACGGATAGGTGGACAGAGCAAGGCACGAGCCTGGCTAGTGACATGAACCCATGAAAATGGTGACACTTCCTGTTGTGTTCCAGGAAATGTTTCTAGTGGAGAGGAGGTGGCATCCTAGCAGAAGGGAACAGAGAGCTGGGGGTGGAAAATGCCCAGGGCAATGGTTCCTTGGAGTTGTACAGAGGAAACCCTCCTCTGTAAGAAAGGAACCAAAGCCGAAATCAGACTGAAGCAGGCATATTGAAGCCCAAGGGGAGGAAGTTGACTAGCTCCCTCGAGCAGGAGGTCAAACACGGGAACCAGCCTGGAAAGGGTTTCTGAAGACCTTCATGCCAGCTGTCAGAAAGGGCTGGGATTTCCAGAGACAATTGCTGAATGGAATACTGCAATGGTCGTTGTATGTTTCAGCCTGAGCTCATCCTCTAGGCCCATCTGGACCCCACCTGCCTGGTCTCTTGTTCATACTTGGCACAAAGCAGGTGGATCGGAAATACCCTTGGAACGAGCTGGGAGAGGACAGGCAGAGCAATGTTTAGTTTCGATTTTCAGACGGTGGTTCCCAAGGAAAGTAGCCTTGCCTGGGAAGCAGGAGAGCTGAGTGCCGGGGTGCAGAGCTCAGCCCCAGGAACCAGCAAATGTGGATTCCAATCCAAAACCCCGTCTCAGAACTGGGTTTCCAAGGATGTGCCAACCTGTCAGACTAAGTCAGAAACGTGGTCCTACTCTGGACTTCTGCTTTGGCCATCTGCCCTTGCCGTGGTAGACGACACCCTAAGTCTACCCACTAAATAAATGTTGAGCAAATATTTAAAAGGGATGCAAAACTTATAAAATTATTTTATAAAATATAATAAAGATAAAAATAATAAGCTTGTCCTGAGTGTCGTGTCTCTCTGTCTGTCTCTGGCTCGCTGTTCTCTATGATCTCAGGCTAGCTGTGTGTCTCCA
>NW_021159761.1:0-1028 GCF_002837175.3 Physeter macrocephalus
CCTCATTTCCCACATTGGTTTTAGGAAAGTGTGTGTTTTAGCATACACTAAAACTCTGTACCTGTTAATATTAATTGATCAAAAAACTAACATACACATCATTCTCAAAGGTGACTTGTATGAGATTACAACTTCATATTTGAATAGCATGAAAAATCTTTTCAGTCTTATTACTGTAATAATTTTCAAATTGAGTTTTCTCATCCCAACTACAAGGCACCCAGTTTCCTTTGTGAAAATGCAAGTTCTGATTATTCAAAACACTGTGTGCATATGTGTATGTAAGCTTCATTGGAAAGCCAGCTAGGTCTTTGAAGGTTTTAAACTACATGGTTTCAAACTCAGGGATGTAATGTTTCGTATCCATTTTCTTTTAAGTCATTACATGTTTTTGTGGTTTTCTTTTCAATTTCATTTTATCCATAATTTCTATAGTTAATTTTTAGCTCTAAGTCTGAATAAACCCCTAAACTATGAAAAATCTAATTACATCTTCATTACATCTATTGATAGTATTTATTTGCAATAATAATGATAATAACAACAATAATAATAATTTTACTGTAGTCTACATCATGCTGCCTCTTATTTCCATGTGATTTTTTTTTTCCATTTTGGGATTGACAGCATGATTTTCTATCTCTGCTACTTCATAATCACTATATCTAATTAAAATGACCCTTTTAAAATTCAGATTCACACCTAATACTTGTAAAATGACAAATTAGTCATAAAATATGGGATGTTTTGCCCTTCATAAAATGACAAATGTTATAGAACTCCCAAATGCTTAGTGGTATAATTTTTAGTTAAATATCAGGCTCCATATTTAATTTTTTTTAATTAAAGCTATAGAAAAGGGAATGGAATTGATATTCATTAAAGATCTTTTGAATTCCATTCATTTATTCATGCCACAAATAATTATTAAGTACTTATGTGCCACTCACTTAACTA
The DNA here is from genome assembly GCF_002837175.3 of Physeter macrocephalus. NCBI lineage: Eukaryota > Metazoa > Chordata > Mammalia > Artiodactyla > Physeteridae > Physeter > Physeter macrocephalus. The sequence goes on from NW_021159761.1 coordinate 958, forward strand.
GGAGCTGGACATAGAAATGAATAAGAAATAAATAAATGAACCACTTTAACAATGAGATAAATTATATAGTA
>NW_021159762.1:0-1028 GCF_002837175.3 Physeter macrocephalus
TACAGACTCCTGTGGTCAGTCTTACTACTTAGAGAATTTTGGGGGGTATCTAGGAGGTGGAATAGTAATGATTTGCTTCCACCAAGTCTCTTTCATTTCAAGACAAAGGGCCCAACCTTCTGCAGAACATCCACATCCCAAGGTCAGAGGCAGGAAAAAAGAAAAAGACAATGGGTGTCACTCTGTCAACATGGGCTCCAGGTCATACTTGTGGATTCCAGCACGTTATTATTCTCCTCTACTTAACATTCATCTTCCCTTCCTGGCTGTCTGACTTATGGATTTCAAGCTCCAGTGTCAAACACAAATACCTTACAGAAACTGTTAAACCTGCTCCCACAACTGTGTAAGGTCAAAACCCTTCAACAAATCCCTTAATACACACGCACGCATGTAAGCACATGCTTGTGTGAGCGCGCACGCACACACACACCACACACAAATTCCCCCAGTGGTTCTGCTTCTGATTTAATCCTGACTGAGAGATAAATAAAGCCAAATTTGGTTCTTTGGAAAGATGAATAAAATTTAGAATTCCTAGCAAGAGTGATCAAAAAGAGAAAATTTAAATGAGCAACATTATGAATTAAAAGAGGACTGTCACTACAAATCCTATAGATATGCAGAGCATAAGAGAATATGAACAACTATGGCAATAGGGTTTACTATTTAGAAAAAATGATGGCCTCATGTATTTCCAGCAGTATTTGTAATAGTCCCAAACTGGAAATTACTCATATGTCCATTATCAGGAAAATAGATATTATGTTTATAATCATGTTTATGTTTATATTATGTTTATACTCATAAAATAGAAAATCATTTGGTGATTTAAAAAAGAACAAACTGATAAATGCAATACCATGGATGAATCCAAAAATATTATCCTGAGAAAGAAGCCAGACACAAAATATGTTTATACTGTATGATTCCATTTTTATGATGCTCAAGAATAGGCAAAATTAATCTATGATGATAGAAATCAGAACAATGGTCGCCTGTAGGGGAGGGAGATTAAATGGAAGGAG
>NW_021159763.1:0-1028 GCF_002837175.3 Physeter macrocephalus
TTACTGGTTGTTTGGCCTGAGACGTCCAGCACTGGAGTTTGCAGGCAGTTGAATAGAGCTGGGTCTTCGTGCTGAGATGAGGACTTCCAGGAGGCCTCACTCCGACTGATATTCCCTTGGATCTGAGTTTCTCTGTTAGTCCAGTGGTTCAGACTTAGAGCTCCCACCATAGGAGCTCGGGCCCGACCTCTGGCCTGGGAACCAAGATCCCACAAGCAAGTGGCAGGTGAAGTAATGGTCCCTCAAAGACACAGACGTCCAAATCCCTGGAATCACCTGGGTGGTGTGTGGTGATGGGGACCCAGATCCGCTGGAGTGGCCTGGCAGCGGCCTGAGGCGCACATGGTGGCCTGGTGTCCTCGGGGTCAGAGCCAGGTCATCTGCGCTGCCCACACTGCCCAGTGCTCCAGGGACTCTGCCTGGGCTTGATAGGCGTCTGCACCCCAGATTCATGTCCAAGACCCTGAATGTATTTTGAAAGCAGAAATGTCAGTGTTTCCTGACAGGTTAGATACAGGGTATGAGAAAGAGAGAGACAGAGAGAGAGAGAGAGAGAGAGAGAGGGAGGGACGGAGGGAGGGAGAGCGAGAGGAAGAGTCAGGGATGAATGCAAGGGTTTGTCCTGAACAACTACAAGGATGGAGTTGCCATCACCTGAGATGGAAAAGGCTATGGATGGAGCCCATTTGGAATGAAAGATCAGGAGTTTAACTTCCAAGGGTTATATGACTTGGGAATTCTTAGACTACTTTTGGTGCCTCTGGGATTTAGCTCATAAGTAAAGTGATAATAATAGGAGCCAGGTCTCTCACTGTCAGAAAAGGGAGTTACAAGTATGGCAAGAGGGAAGACCAGAATGAACCTGTGATGTTGCATTGCAATTAGAGATATCGTTGTGAATTCATGGTTTTTAATATATAGATACATAGATATAGAAATGGATATAAATATACACTGTCAAACATATTTTCTTAACTCCATCACTGAAAAGGCCGGAAAGGAATGACATTACACTAACAGTGAGCACA
>NW_021159764.1:0-1028 GCF_002837175.3 Physeter macrocephalus
TAGGGGACAGTCCTTCACCCCAAATGCTTCCCCCTCTTTCTCTGAAATTCCTCGTCCCTCCCTTCCCCCTCCAATCCATACCCATGCAAATCATAATCTTCCTGATGTTACTTCGCATTTGTTTTTATCTCTAGAATTTAATGAATGGAAAATGCAGTAGGCACCTTAATGGAGAGAAAGCGAGGAAAGTGGGGACAAGAGTTCCGATGGCACCTTCAACAGTTCCTGATGAGACAGGGGAGAGTCTGGGCCAGGATGTGACCCGGAACTCAGGAATAATGCGTGTGGCGTGAATGTCGACATGGAAATTGTCTGTTGGCCCCATGTTTTCTTCTCTGTGCAACCCAAGAGAATCCAGTGAAACGACGTTTTCTATTACAAAACCCACGAAGAGGGTGCTCTGCAGACACCTCAGCACAGGAGCACGTGCGCAGGCTCCCGGCATCTGCTCTCTGGAGGTATCCTCTGGTCTCTGTCCCTGCCACCAGGGAAGGACTGAGGGCAGCCGTGACGCTGAGGCAGGGCCGGGACAGTAAGGCGTGGGGGGCCTCCGGAGGACGGCCTGGGCGCAAAGATGCCCCCGTGGACGGAAGGACACTTGAAGACCGTCCAACCTTACTTCTCTCTCCATCCCTCAGGGTCAGAGCTGCCTCAGGGCTGACACCGCTCTCAGCATTGCAAACATACTTCCCTAAAATAGATGCCATGCAGAGGTGATCCGCTCTTGACGACTGCTTTTTAGGTGACCTGAAATAACAGAAGAACACTTCAGCGTTGTTATTGATAATACGAACCTGCTTCTGTTGGAAAATATGAAATACTTTTTAGAAAAGGCAACGGTCAGTTTTATGGGTCACCTTGGCTGGGCGCCCTCTCCAGTTATTCAGTCAAACCCTGCTCCAGGCATTACCTGGGAGGTGTTCTGTAGACGTGGTTAAATTCTACCGTCTTTTTACTCTAAGGCAGGAAGATAACCCAGAGAACCTGGATGGGCTGCATGCGATCACAGCAGACCTGAAGAAGATGCA
>NW_021159765.1:0-1027 GCF_002837175.3 Physeter macrocephalus
TGCATTGGCAGGTGGATTCTTAACCACTGTGCCACCAGGGAAGTCCCTGGAGCAGTTTCTGTATACTATTGTAATTAAGTTGGTATTAATTTGAACTAGATTGTTTTAAGTTAAGATAATAATTGTCATCGCAAGGGCAACCACTAAGAAAATAACTCTGCAGTATAGTAAAATAAATGACAAGGGAGTGAAATGGTACACTAAAAATTATCTTTTAACACAAAAGAGGCAGTGATGGAGGAATAGAAGAACAAAAAGACATAAGACATATGGAAAATAAATAGTGAAATGGCAGGAATAAGTCTTACCTTATCAGTAAACACATTAAATGTAAATGGATTAAACATTCCAGTTACAACAGAAATTGGCAGAATGGATTAAAAAAATGATCCAACTGTATGCTGGCTACAAGGGACATACTTTAAAGTCACAAAGAGGTTAAAGGATGGAGAAACTATGCAAACAGTAACCAAAAGAGAGCTGGATCAACTGTTTTAATATCAGACAACATAGACTTTAAGACAAAATTGTAGCAACAGACAAACACATTTTACAGTGATAAGTCTCAATCCACCAAGAAGATATAACAATTATAAACACATATATGCACCTAACAACAGAGCCCCAAGGTACATGAAGCAAAAACTGACAGAAGAGCATATGTGATAGAGGTATCATTGTGGCTATCTTTAGAAAACATAATCTGCCACATCCACATATATTAAAAACTGGGAAAATTACACAACTTGTAGAATTCACATTATCTTGTTCCAGTAACTCTCATTTAGATATATGTTGTGAAAATTAATGGGCTGATTACCCCTCAAATCTCAAGATTGGTTATTGAGTCCAAATTAGCATCTAAAGGCTGAAGCAATGGAGAGTGTATACAGTTCATATGACTTTAAAAAGAAAGCACCCTGGGACTTCCCTGGTGGCACAGTGGTTGAGAGTCTGCCTTCCAATGCAGGGGACATGGGTTCGATCCCTGGTCAGGGAACTAGATCCCACATGCATGCCACAACTA
>NW_021159766.1:0-1027 GCF_002837175.3 Physeter macrocephalus
TTCTTACGCGTGTCGTATCACAGCTTGGAAGGTAATGTGTCCATAGTCTCCATCGGCACCAAAGGGCGAATGGGGAGAAGGGGTTCAAACAGATGCCCTTCATTAGCCTTTCAGCTCTGCAGTGTGACGACCGGTGTCTGCCTTTGCACTACTTTATGCTCAACAAGAGACCCTTCACTGTTGCGGGGGCAGTGATGACAAAACATTTTCCTGTTTCATTGGTCAGAGAGACAAAAGGTGGTCAGACCTGGCAGAGGCAGGTTTTAGATAAATGTCCCAGCGCCCTGGCAGTGAAGGCGAGCAGGTTGTCTTTGGATCAGGGCTGCGATTACTCCTGCTTTTAGCCGAGTGCCTTTCATCACTGCAATTAGTTTCTTGTTTGCGAGTGTTTCAATACAGAATCAGTGGTTGTCATGCAGTCAGTGTCAAAATCTGTCAACACCATGCTCACTTTTGTGCTTGAGTACGCTTATTGACACGCGCACAGGTGTTAAATTAGATTGCTTTCAAGGCATTGTACCAAGTCGCCGGGCACCAGCTAATCCTCCTCTTGCTAAGGTTTCTGAAGTCTGGGTTACAGGAAGATGAGGAATCATCAGACAGTGTTAATAGTCAAATAGGAATTTTAAAGATTCACTTAATTTTAAAAATTTCCATCACATTTCACCTAAGAGGGGGAGAAAAACAGCCTTTGGTAGAAAGTAGGCATTTAGATAACACGTATACATTTTACATGACAATGCACTTGACTTTCATTTACCTCTGTCGTATTAACATAATTTGTACATATTCAACATCTAAACTCCCTTAAGCCCTAGCTTAGAAAATCACAGGTGAAATTGTTCTTCAGGAGTTATGTTTAAATGCAAATTAGAAAGGCAGTCTCAGAAATTCATGAGCCTCTCTGCTCCTTGGGGCCTCTCGGTGCTCTGGCTCCTGGCTCAGTAGGGCTTGTCTTTCTGAAATGGCTCATTAAGGCCTGCATTCCAGAAGAGGAAGCTCCCCTGCCACCGAACCCCCCCCCGCC
>NW_021159767.1:0-1027 GCF_002837175.3 Physeter macrocephalus
AATCCATCTCCTGCTTCTCTGGTGCTTCTCGCACCAAAAAGAGTTGGCGGGGGAGAGAATTTTCATGTTTTTCCTTGGCGACAAGAACAAGGAACTGCACTTCTATGAGTTTTTGAGGAGAAGCGAATATAAGGTGATTCCCCATTATACTACTCATTTATCCTATGAACTATTCAGATTCACTCACTGCAAATCTTACATTATGTTCACTGCCGTTCCCTGGTGTTCAGGAGTATAAAGGACTTATTTTATTTAGAACCAAGATCAACTAGCATGAAAGATTTTCACTTACGCAAGTAATATTGTTCAAAAATAGCCTTTAAAAAATATACCAGTGTTTTCTTTACACATGGCTTAGGAGGCATTAATGTCTCTAATGCCAGATTTGAAGGCACCAGCAAATATTATGTATGGGGACTGACACTGTTTTACAAAACATGACCTGGTTTGTGATTAAAGAAGGTTTCTCACATTAAAAAATAAAAGATAAAAAAATTTTTAAAAATGTGTACTGGACATTCGTATTTATGGTCCTAGTAGCTACGCCCCATTTTGTGGTAAAAACATTTCAGATTCACTTTGGGGAAAGTGACGCTGACTACATCGTCAGCACTGGGGACATAAAACAGGGGCCAAAGCTGATCGGCACCTTTTATTGCACTGACCTCAGGGGCTAATGAGACAAAAACTCTACTTCTGGCTGTGAAGAAGTACTTTTTCTTTCTCACTGGATTTGAACCTAAGAGGCTGCCACCATCTTGCCATCCCTGTAAAACAGGGGACGCAGCCAATGCTTGAAGGAAGAGCTGAGAGGTGAAGAGAAACTACTACGTGCCAGGGAGGTCACAACCCTCAAACCTCAGTACACCTGAAGCTGACCCTTCAACCTGCCCCCCCTTCTCATGAGGCAAAAATTCCCTTTCTGCCCCAGCCACTTTGAGTTGTCTCCTGAAACGGTCAATCAAAAGAGCCCTGAGGGGAGAGCAGCTCAGGGCTCTGTGACCACCTAGAGGGGTGGGATAGGGAG
>NW_021159768.1:0-1027 GCF_002837175.3 Physeter macrocephalus
CATTGTAAAGCAATTATACTCCAATAAAGATGTTTAAAAAAAAAAAGATGGCTGAATGCTCTGTCAAGACAGGTCTGCTGCAGAATCAGAGTCCTAGTTGGAAAAACCTTAGGGACTGTGAAACACGGGCTATGGGACATCTGGATATATGCTTCCAAGGACTGTGATTCTCCAATAGCACTGAACCAACACCCTCATAGGCTACGGAGGTGACCTACCTCTATTAGGAGCTAGCCTTCCCACATGTAGGAAGATACTGCAAAGGCTTCTACACCACAGTGATTCCCCCATAAGGAGGCATCCTTTCCTGGATGCTAGGCTGATAAGTAGGATTAAATTTCAGCATATCCAGGCATAATCAAGCTCAGGATGTGCTGGGCCTGGAGGAAAGAAATTATACCCCAAGAAGTAGACAGAAACACCATCAGGAGGCTTAGGGAACATTTCTTAGACTGGATTTTGAGTATGCTTGTTCAAAGGGCCAGAATGTAAAACTCAGGAGCAATCTCAGGATACTATATTTAAACACTGGCCAAGGACCCCACAGAATGGGGCAAACTCATTCTTAGATGACTCTTCAAGATAGCAAATTTGAGATGCCTTTTTCTAGCCTTCTAAATTGACACAGCAAAGAGGAAGGCACTAGAAGTCTCAGGGAGGTGAGTATACTGGATTGGATGAATTATGAAAGGCCAGAAAAGCCACCAGATATTCTGTCCCATGAGAGGACACAGATTAATCACCATTAATCAAGGCCATCAGCAATGTACTGATAAGAGGGGCTCCATATCACTAAGTTCAGTGGCATGCCTCCTGCAGGCTGAGGCTGTTGATAGGAGAGGCAGTTCCAAAGCTGGGTTCATTAACAGCCTTAAAGATGGTAGAGCCTCAGAACAATCAATGCCAGGTGGTAGCACTTAACCACCAGAAGCCAGGGTGCTGCAGTCACTGTATCAGCTAGAAAAGTTGAAGGGTAGCCAAAGGGGCTTGTCCCACAGAGGGTCATAGAGATGATTAAGTGAACATG
>NW_021159769.1:0-1027 GCF_002837175.3 Physeter macrocephalus
CAGAAACTAACCATTGTAAAGCAATTATACTCCAATAAAGATGTTAAAACAAAAACAAAAAAAACAGGGACTTGCCTGGTGGTCCAGCGGTTAAGACTCTGCACTCCCAATGCAGAGGGCCCGGGTTCGATCCCTGATCAGGGAACTAGATCCCGCATGCAGGCTGCAACTAAGAGTCCACACGCTGCAACTAAGAACCCGCATACCACAGCTAAAAGATCCCGCATGCCGCAACGAAGATACTCCGTGCCTCAGCTAACACTCAGCACAACCAAATAAATAAATATTTTTAGAACAATAATAAAAAAACAAAAATTATTACAGTAGAAAATAAACCATGTAACATATTGCTTAGTAACGTTATTTGAAATTAAAATTTGAATAGCCCTTGGATAATTGCTCTTCTACTAAATTGCCTAGTTATATTATCCAATAAACAGTTCCACCCATTAATTTTTATTAAACAGGGTAAACGTATTTAGCCAATTTTTAAAAATAGTATTTTACAGGCATTTTCAACAACCCAATTGAACAATATGTCTGCTACAGGAGAAAAAAAAATGTAATAAAATTATTAGCATGAAGAAGCCTATGGTGTGTCCTAACCAAGAAATCAGGAGGTTCAAGAGTAAATATTGCGTTTAATTAAACAATCTGACTCCAGTTTTTGATGTTTCACTACTGACACCGAATAAGTCACCTCTTCCTATCCAGCCTATGTGGGCAAGCTGATAAAGAAGCCTGATGGCTCCATCCTGTGATACAAACTGAAAGTTCAAACCGTAAGTGTATCCTCCATCAAGCCTCACCTGGTAATCACATTAACACACCAAGCCAGTCACCATTCCCTGTTCTCTCAAACCATTTTAAAACACCCTGGAAGTCTCCCCGTCCCCCTAGACAGCTGAAGTATGTAACAAATATTCGCATAACACTTTAATGTTAGCATCAGCCTCAATGATGAAACAAAACTTGGATGGGGTTCCACCCTATTCCAGTGAATGGTTACCAGTGCACATTACCAAAA
>NW_021159770.1:0-1027 GCF_002837175.3 Physeter macrocephalus
TACAGACAAGCAAAAGCTAAAAGATTTCAGCACCACCAAACCAGCTTTAGAACAAATGCTAAAAGAACTTCTCTAGGTGGAAAAGGAAAGGCCACAACTGGAAACAAGAAAATTACAAAATGGAAAAGCTCACTGGTAAAGGCAAACATACAATAAAGGTGGGAAATCAGCCATACACAGCTAATAGGGAGGTTAAAAGACAAAAGTAGTAAAATAATTTGTATCCACAATCAGCAGTTAAGGGATACATAAAACAATTAGATGTGAAATGTAATATCAAAAACAGGAATCGAGAGGGGAGGAGAGCACAAATGCAGAGTATATAAAATATACTTGAAATTAAGAGAAAAGCAACTGAAAACAAGCATGGATAAATACAGACTCCTAAACAAAAACCTCATGATAACTGCAAAATGAAAATCTATAATAGATATACACATTAAAAAGAAAAAGAATCCAAATATAACACTAAAGATAGTCATCAAATCACAAGAGAGACAGAACAAAAGAAGAAAGGTGAAAAAGAGACCTACAAAAACAAATTCAAAACAAAGAGGGTGGAGATAAGATGATGGAGTAGAAGGACGTGAGCTCACCTCTTCTTACAAAAACAACAAAATCACAACTAACTGCTGAAAAAAAAACTACTGGAACCTACTCAAAAAGATAGCCTACATCCAAGACAAAGAAGAAGCCACAGTGAGACAGGAGGGGTGCAATAGTGATAAAAACAAATCCCATACCTGCCAGGTGAGCAACCCACAAACTGGAAATAATTATATCACAGAGGTTCTCCCACAGGAGTGCAAGTTTTGAGTCCCACGTCAGGCTCCCCAGCCTGGAGGTCTGGCAATGGGAGGAGGAGCCCCCAGAGCATCTGGTTTTGAAGAGCTGCAGGCTTTGTTCTCAGGAATTCCACAGGACTGAGGGAAACAGAAATTCCACTCTTGGAGGGTGCATACAACGTCTTGTGCACACCAGCACCCAGGGTAAAGAGCAGTGACCTCACAGAAGACAGGGCCAGACT
>NW_021159771.1:0-1026 GCF_002837175.3 Physeter macrocephalus
ATATACAAATTCGAGTGTATGTGTGTTGTGTGTGAGGATGTGAGGTATAAATATCATATAATTGTATGTATATTGCTTAAAAATTTTTTAAAGGGATATGTATTACCAACCCTACCTTTCACAGTGTTTCCAGCTTATTTTTGCTCCCCCTTTTCTGAATTCCTCTGCCATGTTCCAAGGCCCTCCCATATGTCTTGTTGGAACTAGCAATTCTAAGTTTGTTGAGTAGCTAAATCAAATCTTATATATGTTTTATATTTCCTGCATTGCCTATGTAGATACTCAAAAATACTTGCTGAGTTGGGTTACCTAACCTATGTGAGAGTAGAAAGATATTTTAAAAATGTGTTCCAAAATATATTTTTTTATGCTTGACTTAGCTTAGAATGGAGTATCTAATAGGATCCTCTGGATGTATTTCAAAATCCACTAAATTACAAAAAAATTAATGGCTAAGGAAGGGAACTAATTAGCAATCAGTTAAAAACTAGACATGTATTGGGTATTCAGCAAGTCAGCATAAATCTTTCTAATCTTTGAGTCATAGTTTGATTCTGTTAAAGAGCCTAATAGGAACAAAAAGAGAGAAAGTGCATCTTATTGGCCAGTAGGGGAGAGGGAGAGCTCAGGATCTGATAAACTAGTGTCAAAGGAAATTTGCTACCAGGGATGATATTTAATAAGTCAGCATAAACCAAAAGCTTACTTCTACCTGAAGAAATAGAGCATTGGACAATATATGTTTTCCCAGGAAAAAAAAACTGGCCCTGGAAATCTCCAGTATTACCACTACTTCCCTTTTCATTATACTAAGTTCCACAAGTTTTCCAGAGCAAATACAGCAAATAACACATAAAAAAGAGTGTTAGTACTGTGTAGGCATTTTCACAACTAAGCATTTTAAGAAATACTTTGTATTACCTAAATCTGTAATTCTTATAACGTGCCTACAAATAAATAAATACATTATACATTTATACTATATGTATGAGATATATATATATATATATATATATATATATATAT
>NW_021159772.1:0-1026 GCF_002837175.3 Physeter macrocephalus
AGGGATCAAACCCGTGTCCCCTGCATTGGCAGGTGGATTCTTAACCACTTCATCACCAGGGAAGTCCTCCTTTTCATTATTATTATTTTTTAAAGACTTCTCTGTTATTTATGGTATCCTATGCCTTATAAATAAATAGGGCAATAAAGAGTGTACAACACAGAAATCAATATATAATTTTATCAGAAGTCATTAAATTTCCCTATATTTTATCCAAAACCTTAACTGGGTGTTTATATGGAAGATTTTTTTTTTAATTAAGGAACATAGGTTCATAATTACTACAGAACATGAATATTTACAATAATTTTAAATGTTCAGAATGTAATAAAGGAAAAGTGTGGTGGAGGTTTTCAACTTAATAGCTAGAATTGATTTTACTGGTTCTTCATCTCAACCCCCCTGCCCCCCATCTCAAAACTGTACTGAACAACTTGTGGTTTCCCCCACTTGTGCAACACCTCTGGACTTTCACATGCACTGTTTCCTTTGCCTGGAACGTTTTCTGTTTCCTTCACTGGCTAATCCCTACTCATCCTTCCAGTCTCAGATTATTTCTCACCTCTATCAGGAAACCTTCCCCAGGTTAGGTGCCTCTTTCCAATGTGCCCCCCACAACAACTGATATTTACTTATCCCATCATGGCATCTGTCTCAAAGTATTTACCCATGTCTCCCAGATAAGTTCCTTAATATCTCTAGCCTCTGGTACCAGCCTGCCCTAGTAACACTTACCAAAAGAAAGTATGAAGTACTGTCATCTAAAATTGGAGAAATTAAAGAGAGGAGAGGAGGAATTAATAAGAACTATTACAACTGTCACATCTCCTAACAAAAATAAATTGTTCTGAAAAGCTAAACTTATTTTACAGTCACTAATCACTACATGAAAATCTTAAGTGAAAACTGAGATTATGTCCTCATTTATAAAATGAGAACAAAAACAATGAATTAAAGAATCAACAATTGACTTATTTAGGACTTCCCTGGTGGTGCAGTGGTTAAGAATCCGCCTGCCAACGCAGG
>NW_021159773.1:0-1026 GCF_002837175.3 Physeter macrocephalus
GTAATATTGGTATAATAATACCTCGTAAGAGTGTTACCAGGTTTACCTCAGTTACTACTGCCTGCAAGTATACCTATCTACAGCTGAGTCTTTTTTCCCTTAGCAGCTCAGCTGTGCTTTCTGCAGCTACTAGTTGGTTCTCTGCCGGCTCATTGCCCATCCCTGTCAGCCCGGTCCCCCTCTGGCCTCTTCTGCGACGCTGGGGACAGTGGAAAGCGCGGTAGACAGCACCACCTTGAGTCGAATTCCTCGCCTTTCGGAGGGAGCCACTTTCTCCTCCTTTCTTTCCTATTCCCGGACCATTTTTCTGGGCAACGGCAGCTATTTTCACGTGAGCTCAAGTTAATGTCTCGGGGAGATTCCTGGGCGCGTGGGCAGTTCACCCTGCGATGCAGCCGCGGGCCAGAGCTCGAGCCGGAGTCTCCAAAAGCTAACGTGTGCGGTTAGAGGCGAGCGCGGGGTTTTCAGCAAAGGCGGTCAGATGTTTGCAGGCCGGGGCGAGCCCTTGTGAAAGCAGATAAAAGAAAACATTTATTAACGTGTCATTACGAGGGGAGCGCCCGGCCGGGACTGTCGCACGTCCCGAGGAACGCTTGGCTCCTTCCAGCTCAGAGAGAGGAGAAAAAGAAAGCGGAAAAGAGGCAAGGATTCTTTCTCTTCGCTTCCAGCCAAGTGGACCTGATCGATGGCCCTCCTGACTTTATTGCAATATTTGAGTTATTAGAGATGCCCCCCTCGTGTGTGTGTGTGTCAACACACACACACCCTCACACGCACGGCTCCGGCCCGCGTCCCTCCCTCATTTCCAGCTCCTGGGCGAATCCCACAGCTGTTTCAACTCTCCGCCGAGGGCGAGCTGGAGCGAGTGTGTGTCGGGTGAGTGTGCGTCTGTGGCCCGGCAAGGGTGCGCGCTCGGCGCCGGGAGCGCGGCCAGCGGGGTCCCGAGGCATCAGGAGGCGGAGGGCTGCCCGGACCCCCGCTCTCCGCCGTTGCGCCGTCCGGGGCCAGACTTCGGGGCCGGGGCCG
>NW_021159774.1:0-1026 GCF_002837175.3 Physeter macrocephalus
CATTCACTCCTTCACCTGTATTAATATGGAAACATAGATTCTTATTTTATTCAGTGGGTCACAGCCTGTTATTATCACTATTTATTTTGATACTCAAATTGCCAGATATAGCTAGTAGGAGTTCACACAAGCAGGTTCTTCTATGCTTCTGTCATAACTTCCAACATTCTTTGAGCACTTTCTTACTTTCTGATGCATGAAGATGTGGCAGACTCAAGAAGTCCTGGTTTCTTTCAATGAATAACGGTGTTTAGAAAGCAAAATCTAGGTGTGTTCATTGTTCCTGACATGTCATTGATTCTAGGTCCTCTCAAGGGGCAAAGCTATCAAATATATTTGTGTATATACACACACGGCATCTATATTTATTTCCATTTCTCCATCTATATATATATCAATAGGTAGGTAAGTAGCTAGTTAGCTAGCTAGATAGATAGTTATAAATCCATGAGTTCACAACAATACTTCCAGTTCTAACCCAATACCACAAGGCTTATTATGGCCTCCCCTCTTTTTATATTTGTAACTCATTTCTTTAACAGTCAGAAACCGGCCCCCACCATTCCTCAAAACACTTGCTTATTTGCTCAATCTCCCTGCATTTAGCTAATATCAGGTCCTTTCCTTGGCCATGGCCACACTGATCCTGACCACACAAATTGCTTTATTGGCTTTGGCCCTACTAGACAACCCCAAGTAAATTCTTAGCCCTGGTCCCATAGGACATACTGGACAACTGGTCAGTTCTTCACACTCAAGCTACATTGCTAAAATTTTTGTGTTGACAGTCATCAGTCCATAAGGGAAGTTTAAAGAAAATATAGGGACTTCCAGTGGTCCAGTGGCTAAGACTCCACGCTCCCAGTGCAGGGAACCCAGGTTCGATCCCTGGTCAGGGAAGTAGATCCCACATGCCGCAACTAGGATTTCGCATGCCGCAGCTAAAAGATCCCACGTGCATGCAGCAACAAAGATCCCGCGTGCCGCAACTAAAGACCCAGCACAGCCAAATAAATAAATAAATAA
>NW_021159775.1:0-1026 GCF_002837175.3 Physeter macrocephalus
TTTTTTTTTGGCTTTTGACTGGTTTACAGACTCTTTCTTCTAGCAATGTGCTACAAGTTTCTGGGGAATAAGGACCACGTACCCATTGCCAACACACCCAGCACAGTACCAGGAATATGGCCGATACTAAAACTCCATTGTTGATTTGAAAACTTACCTGTCCCATACTTCTCCATTTGTGCGCAGTTTCTGTGGATTTCTCTAAGCCTTGTTAAACCTGTTTACAACTTCAGACTGAATCCCTCTCAGAGTAAACGAGCCAAGTGAGTGCTTTATCCGGTTGAACTAAGTGTCTAACCTTAATGCCTCTTGCTGTAATTCCAGCCCATTTTCTCACACTCTGTCCTGAGGTGGGAGCAGCTGTTCTTTTTCCCCTGGAGAGGTCACGTGCAGGAAGAAAGTGCCCCCCGTCCCCACTCCCAACCCGGGAATGTTCCTGGTACCTTTCCTACCGGAAATTTCTGCACCGAATTGCTTTCCTTTTCTTTGATGCAATAATGCTTCTTTGGGCTAGTCATTCCCCAACCAGGCCTTTTAGGGAAATACTCCTGAGCCTTCCCAGCTTGGGGAATTCCAAGGATGTCAAGTCAGACATCCAGGACCCTCCCCACTGCCCAGGAGACTGGCCCAGGCCCCTTCTTGTCTGGATGGGGGAAGCGAAGGTCCCCCAATGGCTTGGTGGCACAGCTGGTCCAGACTCACTGTCTCCTGCTCCCAGGCCTCTGGACCCACCCGTGGGGCTCTCATGCCCACTGTCTCCTGAGGCAGTCAGTGTTCCCAGCCCAGGAGAACAGAAGGGTTAGACTTTCTGCATAAAGAATGTCAGGGACTCAGTGGTCACCAAGCCTCCAGCCCTCCCCTGTCTTTCTTCCTGGAATTTTGTGCCCATTCCTGTGTCACCACCTGCAACCCAGAGAGCAGACTACTCCTTGTTAGGTGACCACACCAGCAGGGCCGGCACTCTTGGTGAAGAAAACGAAACAGTGTCAATTCGTCGTGCACACACACTCACACCACCTCCATGTG
>NW_021159776.1:0-1026 GCF_002837175.3 Physeter macrocephalus
TGCATCGGCAGGCGGACTCTCGACCACTGCGCCACCAGGGAAGCCCTGTTCATACCTTTTCTGCTCATCGCAAATTTCCAAACCTCCTTTGTCCGCATCTGCGCCCCAGCACTCTGCCCTCGTCCTGTCTAAGGTCTCAGCCTCTACTCATCCTTTAGATCCCATACCCTCACCTACTCATGGACGTCATCAGTTGCCGTCCTCTTCTCCCTCATTCCCTTCAGCCTACTAACATCCTGTTATTTCTCCATTTTCAAAAATCCCTTTACAGTCCCACAGGCCTCCCAGCTGCTGTCCCCCTGTCTCCGCTGCCCCTTTCAGTCAAACTCCTAGAAAAAAGTGTCCACCCTCACCTCCTGGAATTTGTCTCCTCCAGTTCTCTCTTGACTCCACTCCCATAAGGCCTCTGGCTCCACGACTCCACTGAAATGGCCCCTGTTGAGATCGCAATGGCATCTCCATTTCTAACAACAGCCAGTGTTCAGTAGTTGTCTTATCTGAAGCCTTTGACACAATTTATCATGACACATACACCCTCCTTGAAATACTGTGTTCCCTTGCTTTCCAGGACACCTACATTCTTCTCATTTTCCACCTGCCTAATAGGCTGCTTCTTCTCAGTCTCCTTTGCTGGCTCCTTCTCAGCATCCCCACGAAGGTTAGGTAATCGCATCCAGTCTCATGGCTGTTGAGATAACACAGGGTCGTATTGTCAAATCAAACTTACAAGAATCGTAGATGTAACCCAGTGTCAATCTTTACTAATAACTTCCAGGATGCTGGTAATGATGAGACACCGACAAAATACAGGGAAACCCCACCTCATTTAACACAGCTCTGCATGTCCTTTCTCAGCATATTGGGATGTACTCTAGGCAAGAGTCAGTACATGAGGTCTCTGGGAAGTTCATGGAATGATCGCTAACATGAAATCTCTCAGTTATATAAACTGTCTCATCATTCTTCACTTGATAAAATGTCTTCATTATCCCTTAATAATTGCATAGCTTATGACATTTTCAGAGA
>NW_021159777.1:0-1026 GCF_002837175.3 Physeter macrocephalus
GACTCCATCTTCTTGGCTGTCATCACAATAGGTGTTGGTTAGGTTGGGTTGGCAATGACCAGAGCTTTCCAGGCTGATTAAGCTAAGACCATCTTAGGAAATGGATGGATTCAGTGGTCATAGTGTCACTCAAATAACCAAGGCAACATTGGACCAAGGATGTAAGTTAATAAATAAAAAGCAATTAACACTTGCTGCAAGAAAAAGGCCTATTTAGCTAAGCTGATAGGTGAGAAGGTCCTGGGAATTGAGATATCCCAAGGGAGGTGGCAACATGAAATTGGCACAACCTATCTCAGTGACATGAAGCAATGACCGTGCTCTCAGCAGTAACCAGATTCAATTCCATTTTCATACTTGGTGGGCATTTCATTAACCATATGGCAATATAGGCAGGTCTCACCTGGAGGAGTCAAATGTAGGCTTTTCTCCTGCAAAGGAAAGCAGAGAGAGACACTGAGTCCAGGAGAAGGAAGACTTCACAAGGAGCACAGCTCATAGGAGGCTCACCTAGAACCTTCCAGGAGTCACTGTCTCTAAGATGTGAACCCTCCTTTGCTATGTCCAAGGGAGGTGGCAGATTGGGCAAAAACTACTGATCCTGGGTTCCAGAGGGGTATAATTATAATACAAAAGGGTAGCCCACAATCCATAATCTTTTAACGTGGAGTTTGTGAAGAACAATGGTCAATAGCTGAATGTGGGAAAATAGACTTGATCGGCTATGAAAGTACCATATATTTACAAAATCAGTAAGTTATCAAATTCCATTTTGTTTCTATTCTCACTCCTATTTCTCAGAGTTTTTCTTCTCCTCTTCCATTCCTTTGGGGTCTTGCAAGGGTAGAGAGGAAAATACAATGTAATTTGTCATGTCAGGTAAACTACATCTTGTGAAGACATCTTACACCCAATAGGGCTGTTCTAGAAACTTTGCATTTGATGAAGACAAATTCTGGAGGAACTAGAGGGGAAGGTAGGAGCTGTGGAATTGTGCAGAAAGGAGGTGTTGAGAGCTTGGGGTTG
>NW_021159778.1:0-1025 GCF_002837175.3 Physeter macrocephalus
TTGTGGCACACGGGCTTGGTTGCTCTGCGGCATGTGGGATCTTCCCGGACCCGGGCTGGAACCCATGTCCCCTGCATTGGCAGGCGGATTGTTAAGCACTGCACCACCAGGGAAGTCCCAATGTTTCTGTTTTTAAATACGCTCCTCGGTTCCTGGTCCCCGCTGACCCCCTAGCCTGGCCTTGCTGCCCAGATCTTGATTTCCTGAGAGAGTAAGTAAAGATGGGGGCAAGAAGGAATCCTAACAGATCCTGAGGAAGAAAACCAGTGAATGTTCTTTCTGGTTTTGCCGCTGGTATGCAGAGTGCATGCATTTATACACATAGAGAAGTGCCCGGAGTCTTCACTTAGAGTCATTCTATGTCTGATTGCTTTCTAAAGGAATCTGTGTAGCTACATTCACAGATTCACTTTTTTTGTTATCTGAAAGGAGAAAACGAATGCAATAGTGCAATTAAGAGCTCACGTGTTAGGTGTGAAAAGAAGAAGTGCCGATGGTGATATTTGATTTGTTGCATGTGTTAGAGAGAATGTTTGATTTTATTTCTGAGAACAGAGTTTAAATAATAAGGTTGGTCATTTCATTTCATAATTATGTGGTTTTTACATGGGTTTGGACATCTACATAGAGAATCTCAAAGCATTTTTTAAAATATATTTTCTTGGCTGCTGCGCCGCGCAGCACGTGCAGTCTTAGCTCCCCGACCAGGGATCAAACCTACGCCCCTTGCGTTGGAAGCACGGAGTCGTAACCGCTGGACCCCCAGGGAAGTCCCTCAGAGCATTTTAAAAAGTAGGTTCATTGGCTCATTCATACTGGGGAATGAATTAGGGCCAACCAGTTGTCAACCGTCACCTGAAAAAGATGTTCACATAAACATAGCAAAAATTGGGAATTCCCTGGCGCCCCAGTGGTTAGGACTCAGTGCTTTCACTGCCGAGGGCGTTGAGTTCAGTCCCTGGTCAGGGAACTAAGATCCCGCAAGGCACACAGCAAGGCCAGGGGAAAAAAAAAAAAAAAAAAAA
>NW_021159779.1:0-1025 GCF_002837175.3 Physeter macrocephalus
GAAAAAAAAAAAAAAAAGACTGAAATGTGGGAAACTTTGAGCCAGAAGATTTTTGTGGGGTCCTAGGATCTATAAAGGCTTGTGTGTATCAGTTCCATAGTCAGGGAAAGTTTGTGTGCAGCAGAAGGGAGATGGGTTCCTGAATTAAGTTTTGGAAGATGGTATGGCTTGGTGCTGTGCTCCTAGGAGAAATTAAGTTGGTACTCTGATGCAGATGACTTCTAAGGGAATGTTGAAGGAGCAGTAGACATGGGTTCATTGAGAAGGAGTCCAGATGCTTGCACAGCCTCTGGGTTGAGAAAGAACATCCCACTGTGGGGAGCTCTGAGTCTGGCTTATTCCCAGCCTCTTCCCTGCCAGCTCTTGATTCCTCCCTGTGTGTTTCCCTAGGGCCAGCTGCAGATGCACCAGTGAGGAACACCAGGCTGGGATGGGTCCAGGGGAAGCAACCTACTGTGCTGGGAAACGACATGCCTGTGAACGTGTTCCTTGGGATCCCTTATGCTGCACCCCCTGTAGGACTCCTGCGATTTGCAAAACCAGAGCCTGCATTGCTCTGGAATGATTTCCAAAACGCTACGTCCTACCCTAAATTGTAAGAGCTGGTTCGGTCCTATGGGTGGCCTGTGACCTGGGTGTAGGGACAGAGCACATGATAAAGATCATGCAGCCCAATGGGAGGATGTGGAGGGTCAGATGTGGGTGAGACTTCTGTGATGGCATGGCTCCCCGTCTGGTTTAGAACAAGCAGATTTCCTGGGCTCCCTTCCAAACTTCCTAAATCTGAATCCCCAAAGCTGGGCCTGGATAACTGGATTGTAAAGAAACTCTAGGAAGTCTGAGGACCAATCAGGTTTGGGAACCACTGTGATGGGCTTACTGAGTCTTTTGGTTAGAAGGAGTTGTTGAAGCATTTCCATGTGACCTCTCCCCAGGCTTAGTCTCCACAGTCAGACTAGGTAAGGGCTTTAGAGTGGAATGGATACCTGAGTGTGTCTCTGTGCCCCAGGGGAGCTGGGAGGGCA
>NW_021159780.1:0-1025 GCF_002837175.3 Physeter macrocephalus
CAGAGGTGGTAAGTTACCTGCCCAGGGTCACACAGCAGGTGGACAGAGGAACTATCATTCTAACCCAAGACTGTCTGACTCCAGAGCCTGTGCTCTTAATTAGCTTAGAATTTGGTGCCTCAGAAGGAACTGTTGGGCTGTGTGAACCAAATTTCACCTGGGACCTGCAAAAATTCTACCTCTGAGCCCCTCGTGAGGCTCTGGATGAGGGTAATGTCCTGTCTGCAAGACAGAGGGCACTCCAGGTCCTCCAGAAATGGCCAGTATTGCCTGTAGCCTGCCAGGGCAATGCCCCATCTGAAAGGGAAGAACCTGTACCCAGACCATCTCGAACAGGGTAGGGTGATGGTGAGAGGAGCAGCACACAGAAGCCTTTTGCAGGACGCTGTCCTTTCTCTGAGAGATGCCTCAAGCCCTCCCCCACAAAGGATGCTCCCCTAATCGCTGGCGAAGACCTCACTCTCCCATGGCCGCAAGTGATTGGATTAGGTGGACACCAGACCCAGTCCTGTCCAGTCCAGTCCTCTCTCTTGGCAATCTGGAATTGGTCCTGAGTCCACTCCCAGGCACCGTAACCTACCCAGTCAATTGTCTGACTCTGCCATCCCCCTGCCTCCGAATTTCACCTTTTAATTTCCCAGGCGCTTTCTTTTTCTCTCAGTTCTAATGAATGTATTCCTAAACTGAATCTAAAAACGGTGGGTTCTACTCACTCTTGCAGAGAAGTAGATACTAATCTGTGTCACACAACTCTTCCCTATAAATCATGGTCCTCAGCCAGGGGTGATTTTGCCCCCTAGGGGACTTAGGCAGTGTCTGAGGATGTTTTTGATCGTTTCAAGTGGGAGGGTGCTATTGGCATCTAGTAGGTGGAGGCCAGGGATATTGCTCAGCATCTTACAATGCACAGGACGGCCCCCACGATGAAGAAGTATCCACCCCAAATGTCCAACAAGGCTGAGAAACGCTGCTGTGAATGCTATTTCTAACAAATGAGTTTATTTAACTTATCCAGGCTTAAGATA
>NW_021159781.1:0-1025 GCF_002837175.3 Physeter macrocephalus
ACACACACACACACACACACACACACACACACATATTTGTTCTTTCATGCCCCAGTTCTGAAATCAGCCATTTCTCTAAGAAGCCAGCTTCTTTTTATAGAGAATGGTATTTAGAATCCAAGACTGGGTCTCTAAGAGTGCTCATTGTTATTCGGTTGTGGCTGCTGTCCTGGTCTCAGGGGACAGAACTTGAGAAGATGTGTATATTTATTTTTGCAAACCATGAGCTCACCTCTGATTTCAATCTAGCACTTTCTCTGACAGTGAGGATTCTCGCTCCCATTACCCTCATGATATTTATTTATCTGATAAGTTCCTCTCTATGTAATCAACCTCCTGTCACTGCCGCCCCTGCCCTTGGTGTGGACGTTCTCATATCCCCACTTGGGCTGCACTGTGCGGCCCTCTCCATGGATGTTAATTTCAGCTGCTCAGACCCCAACGCTTCATGTGGGACCACCAAAGCCACCTTCCCTCCATGAGAACGTCCTCCTCATACTGATCAGGGCCCTCCCTCAGGCACATGGTATTACTTTTGTTTTGCTATTTTAACGAACTGCCACATACTTGATGACTTGAAACAACCCAAGTTTATTACCTTACGGTTCTGGAGATCAGAGGTCTAACATGGATCCACAAGATTACGTTCCTTCTGGAGGATCTAGAGGAGAATCCATTTCCTTGCTTTTTCCAGCTTCAGAGGCTGCACACAATTCTGGGCTCATGGTCCTTTTCTCGATTTTGGAAGGTAGCAGTGTAGCATTTTCTCTCCTCTCTGATCTCTTCCTCTGCCTTCATTTCCTCTTCTTCTATACCTGACCCTTTTGCCTCCCTCTTACTTATAACCCTTGAGATTACACTGGGCCCACCTGGATAATACACAATCATTCCCCCTTTTGTGATCCTTACCTCAATCACATCTGTGAAGTCCCCTTTTGTTCTGGGGATTAGGATGCCACATGTTTGGAGAGGCTATTCTTCAGCCCACTACTGACCCTGTTCAGTCTCACTAAATGGTTTTGGGG
>NW_021159782.1:0-1024 GCF_002837175.3 Physeter macrocephalus
AGCAATTCTCCAGTCTAGGTGCATCTCCCAAGCAAGAACAAACTGTACTCATGTTAATCTTGCTATGATTCATTACCTCCTGCTCTTTCTCCCTTCTCCCCTTTCTTCTTCTTTCTGTAACTGCTTGTAGAGTGGAAATGAAATGCATTTTAAACATCTGATACATTTGACGAAACTGAGCTTTATGTGCCCTTATACTAATTTTCACTCCTAGGGGTTTAACTTCACCCAAACTGATAACTGTCTTTACCATCCACAGGAACTTCAATTAATGTTCCTAGTATGTGACTGGCCCTCTGTAAGAGAAAAGTATCCCATCCCTGAGCCCTAGAGGCAAAGACAGATCGCTCTAAATCTGATTTGCTGCCACTGACCTGGCAGTGCATGAGAGAGAGAGATAAGAGAAGACAGAATGAAAATAACATTCAGGTGGGCATAAAAAAAGGGGAAATACATCATGTTTTTTGATACCATCCCCTCCCCTCCTCCTCCTGGCATTCCTACTCTTTTGTATTTCCTGCCATTGAAATGTTACTTGCAAGGGACTTCTCTGCCCATTGCACCTGGTCACCATTGTGCCAGCTGATGGGGCATACACTGAAGAAGAAAAGCCTAAAGCATTATATCCTGGACCCAGCACCACTGGTCTCTGGAAGAGAAATCATTTCACTCTCCTGCCTCAGGGACTGTTTTTATATAGTGGGATCGTTTCCTGACCACAACTCTATCTCATGGGTACTTTTAGCTCCAAAGAAGACTCTGTAAACTAAAGTAGGCCGTATTTTCCAACTACTTCATAGACTCCATCTTTTCATATCATGGTTACACGCTGAAGCTCATTTTTTTTTTTAATTCATTGTTTTAGCTATTTATTTATTTGGTCCTCGTTGCTGTGTGCAGGCTTTCTCTAGTTGTGGTGGTGCGCAGGCTTCTCATTGCGGTGGCCTCTCCCGTTGTGGGGCACAGACTCTAGGAGTGCAGGCTTCAGTAGTTGTGGCTCACGGGCTCTAGAGCGCAGGCTCAG
>NW_021159783.1:0-1023 GCF_002837175.3 Physeter macrocephalus
AAATGCCTTTCATATATGCATTTACAGGTGTGCGTGGGTAAATGGCAGCAGATTTTAGCTAAGCTAGGCGGCTAATGGTCTGAGCTCCCTGTTCTAACATTTATTCCAATGGTACCTCATTCCTGGTAAGAGGTAGGATGAATTCAGGCCTGATCTGTTTGCAGCCTCTCCTAACGTCCAACAGCCATAACATTGGATTTCTTTTAAAAGCTCTATCTTTTAACAATGACTGTACCCTCACCAGGCAAGCATCTTTGCAAACTAGATTTAAAAATTTTTTAATGTGTTTGCTAATACAGTTTAATTTGTTCAAGTTCCTAATATTTTGGACATATATTGTAAAACACACACACATACCTAACAAATAAATCAACTAAAAAAATTTATTTGAAATTACTCATCACGATTGGGCCAATGATAAAATAAAGTTTTAAAATTCTTTAAAGCAATTTTAGATTTTGAAAAATTAAACATTAAAATAATCTAATACATACATTAAATGTTCTAGTAGGTTGTACAATGTATTTAGTGATTGTTGAGAGTATAAAAGAATGTGCAATGTTTAGCATAGAATGGGTAAAGCAACGTTTAGACCCTGCAGTTGCTTATAGTTAGTGACTAGAACTTTTGGTGGTTTTATGAAGAAATAAGTCTTCTACTTTCATAATAAGTCATTTAAGCTATTTCCACTTCAGACTTCCAATATATTTATCAGGACTGTTGTTAATTGCCATGAATTCATCTTTAGGTTTTCAAGTTTAAAACTGAAAAGTTCATTTCCAGGAACAGGATTTTACTGGCAACCATGAACCAAAAATGCTAAGAGAGCTTGAACTGAGAGACCGTGGCAAACTCCAGCATCAGGGAAAAGGCAGATGTTAGAATTTGTCAGTCTTCCTTGACAACCCTCCTCTCCCCTAACTACTGTTCCGGCACATCAGGTCTTTTACCAGCAGGCAACAGGCTTCCTTTTACAGACTAGAATTCAGATGCAGGACTCCATGCCTTTTAGAGAAAAGGAAT
>NW_021159784.1:0-1022 GCF_002837175.3 Physeter macrocephalus
CCTGGCCTGCAGCTGCTGAGGGTGAGGGTCGTCCTAAAGGTGGGACAGTGCCCTCATCGCTCAGCTCGGGGCTCTCAGACTCACGTGCACAGGGACGGCTAGGGCTTCTCTGAACATCCTGTGCATTTCCTCTGGGTAGTGCAGCAGCGTAACCAGTGATGACATTTACCTGGTGTGAGAGCTCAGGTGACTCTAGGGTGTGTCTCTCATGTAAGATGAAACTCCGTCCTGATACCTGTGACTGTGCACGGTGCAGCGTTGAAGATCTTGCTGTGTCAAGGGTAAGCCGTAAAGTAACGTAAACGTAAGGAGGGTTGTTGACTTCGGCTCCTACTAGGTTCATCTCGGGTCCACTCCCTCGCTGGGGGGTCTTGGACCCCGTGGGTTCCACCCTGGAGAGAGGTCGTCGCATGTCTTCCGCAGCAGCCCTGGTCTCTGCAGAGAGTTGCCTGGTTCCGCCCTCTTGCCCTCCTGCACTCCACCCCGGCCATCTCTTCTGTCCTCATCTGTGAGCTGTTGACCTCCGGGTTTTAACACCCGGACCATAGGTGTCCCCATGCTGCCGGCCATGCCCCCCTGCAAGTCTCCTGGGCGCCTGTGATTCACCGCATCCCCCGGCCGCCTCTCCCACTCTCCCTGTTCCTGACGTGTGAAGGTCCATCCAGCTGGCCCTCACGCAGGAAGCCGATCCCACGTGCCCTTTTTCTCTGCATCTAATGACAACTCTTGTTCTTCCCTTCCAGCTGCTTCTGTTTTATCCTCCCCTCTTTACCCTCAGGAACTCTTGATCTCAGTCGGGCCCTCCCCACCTTCCCCTTTTGCCCATCTGATGAGTTGTTCTTTCTCCCAGCAGGCTTGCCTGCCACAAATCGGTACTTCCTGGCCCTAGCAGGGTAACGTGTTTGTAAAAGGTACATTTTACTTTTGAGCAGCTCTCAGGCAGTGGGGATAAAATCCAGACAGTCCCAATGGAGGTCCCTCCCTTCCAGGCCCAGCGGCCTCGCTCTCAGAGACGGCCCCCC
>NW_021159785.1:0-1022 GCF_002837175.3 Physeter macrocephalus
TTTGCCCAATCCAAGGTCACAGAGATTTTCTCCTGTGTTTTCTTCTAAAACTTTTATGGTTTTACATTTTACATTTATATCTATGACCCATTTTGAATTAATTTTTCATGAGGTGTGAGATTTAGGTCAATGTTTATTTCTTTTGGCATGTGGATGTCCAAATGTTCTGAGTTATCCAGATGTCCAAAGTATCCTTTCTCCGTTGAACTGCCTTTGCATCTTTGTGAAAAATCAATCGGTCATATTTGTGTGAGACTATATCTGACTCTCCATTCTGTTCCCACTGATCTATGTTTTTATCCCTTTGACAGTCCTTTTGACAATTACATTGTCTTGATTACTGTAGCTTTATAGTAAGAAAATCAGCTACTGTGAGTCCTCCAACTTTGTTCTTTTTCAAATTGTTTTGGCTACTCTAGTTCCTTTGCCTTTCCATATACATTTTAGAATCAGCTCGTTGATATCTACCAAAAATTCTGCTGGGATTTTGGTTGGGATTGCATTAAATCTATAGATCAATTTGGGGGAAATTGTTAGTATTCAACAATACTGAGTTTTCCAAACCATGAACACATTATTCCTTTCTGTGTATTTAGATTTTCTTTTATTCCTGTCATCAGCATGTTCATTTGATTTCTTTCATCAGCATTTCGTAGTTTTCAGCTTACAGGTTTTACACACATTTTGTTATATTTATATCTAAGTATTTTTGGTTTTGAAGTTGTGGATGGTTTGGGTTTTAAATTTCTGTTTCCAGTTTTTCATTGCTGGTATATAGAAATATTTTTGTCTGTTAACCTTGTGTTTTGTGACCTTGCCAAACCCACTAATTAGTTCTGAGAGCTATTTTGTAAATTCCTTGGGATTTTCTACATAGATGATCATGTAATCTGAAAATAAAGTCATTTGTTTCTTCCCTTTTAAACTGTATGCCTTTTAATTTATTTAAACCTGCCTTAAGGCACTGGCTAGGGTTTCCAGTATGAAGATGCCCAGCAGCAGTAACAGTAGAAATCCTTACA
>NW_021159786.1:0-1022 GCF_002837175.3 Physeter macrocephalus
ATTACTGTCAAAACAAATCTAACCATGGACCTTTACATGGACTAAAATTTCAACCTCCTTCAGCTTCCCATTACATACTCAGAATGAGCTCCCATCTTTACATAGTTCACCGACCCCTCTCCTTCCTTTATCTACCAGCTGCAGCTTCTTTAGCTTTCTCTGTTTCTCAACATGTCAAGTTCACTGATTCCTTAGGCCTTTGTACCGGCTGATCCCTTCACCTGGAATGCTTTGCCTCCCATTATTTCCTTGGTCAGCAACTACTTACCATCAAAGTATCAGCTCAGTGTGGCCTTTGCTGATAGAGTAACTAGTCAGCTCTAGTTACTGTAACATAATTGTGTGTCGCTTTATTTACTTCACAGCATTTATACTATGAAGTCATCATATTTATTTATTTACTTATTTATTTACTCTCTCCTCACACTAACAGGTAATAGCTGTGAGATAAAGGACCTTGTCTCTCTTGTTTACCACTATTTCCAGCAGGCAGAATAATTCCTGGTACCTGATGAACGTGGAATAAGTAATTTCTGAGTGAAATAATGAAGTCCTGTATAACGAGTGAGAAGAAAAGACACACAGAGCCATAACACAAGGATATTTCAATACTGAATTAGAGACTAGAGAAAAGTCAAGAGAAGGCAAAAGAAAGACAATCCATTTTATGTCCCAATACATGTAGCAGGTTTTGGCACATGGTATGATGCATTTATGAGTGCATATATAGAAAGGAGTTCAGCACAATAGCATTTGGTGTCGGGTGCCACTATTCAAGTGTCATACCTCTACAACAACCTATGAAGAAAGCAAGCTCAGAAATGTAAGTCACTTTCTCAAAGCTGTATACCTAATGAGGGGCAGAACCAGAATTTTCACCTAAGTTCTCTGACTTGAAAGGGTTTAATCTTTTCACTACTAGCCCTCTCTGACATTTTCCATAAAGTTAAGGACTTACTAATAGACTTCAGATTTGATGATTGTGAGGTGTAGGTGTCTTCAGAGAAGGTGTTTTTTTTTTT
>NW_021159787.1:0-1022 GCF_002837175.3 Physeter macrocephalus
AGAAAGGTCCTCTTACCTGTATGAGTTCGAACATGCTGAACATAATTGTTTTTTCTGTCTGAAAAATAATTGCATTTTCCACATGTGTATACTTTCCTTGGAAAATGGTTTCTCAAGTGTTTCCTCCAGTGATATTCGCTTACTGTGGTGTACGTGCAGATGATGCACTTGTAGACTCGCTCATTGTCCCCGGCTCGGGTGTGGTGTTTCAGGTGAGCAGTATAGTGATCATAGCGATTGGTATTGTAGCCACAGCGGTCACAGCGAATGGGGCCCTTGGAGAAATCTCCCTCTTCCCCAGTGGAAGAGCCGCATTCCCTGGCTTTGGCTTGCTTCTCTGCACTTTCCTCCACAAAAAATTTCTTGGCACTATGAACTCGGATGTGATGCACAAACTGTTCTTCAGATTCTGCTTCATACTGGCATGGTTTACAGCGAAAGGGCTTGGTCTTCAAGTTCTTGCATTTGTCCTCTGCTACAGGTGTTTCCCGAGGAAGATCTTTATTTGCGCTGTACGGTTCTGAGGCAGCTGACACCTCAAACACGGGCCGTGGTTGGACAACACTGAGTTCCAAACTCTCCAGTTCCATGTTTTCCAGCCCACTGGGCTCGCCTTTTACCTCAGGAGACTCCTCAAGTCCTTCTCCATCACTATCTGAAAAGTTGTTATCCCCTACAGGCATCAATTCTGCCATCTGTCTTTCTTCGCCAACCAGGTAATCACAGCAGCCGCCGTTTACTTCCCCAGTTAAGGCCACATTTGCCAACATGATGAGCTGAGGCGCAGCCAGTTCAGCTCTGGAGAGATCAGGCAAGTCATACATGTCGTTAGGCAAGGCCATGCCCATGGTGCCACTGCCGGTGAACAGACCACCTCCTCCGGAAGACTGCCCCATTACCTGGGTGGCCATAACGGGGTTCTGCATTCAAAACAAAACAAATAACACGAAAGCACCAGTTTAAACACAACTTTTACTGGTCTAAAACCACAACATCACTGTAATTCTTCGTAACTTAAAAAA
>NW_021159788.1:0-1022 GCF_002837175.3 Physeter macrocephalus
CATCGGCAGGCGGACGCGCAACCACCGCGCCACCAGGGAAGCCCAGAATGTCTGCATTTAAATCATAGAGTCACAACCTAGTAACTGTGAACCTAACAACTGTGTGACCTTTGCAAGTTATTTAAAGGTTCTTGGCCTATTTCCTCATCTGTAATACAGGAATTTACATCACAGGGTGTTTTGAAACTGAATGGTTTAATACATGTAAACCATTTAGAAGAATGATGAACACATAGTGAACTAGCACATAAAGCTTTATTTTTATTTTATTTAATCAACATTCATACAACATTTTCTATGGAACAGGCACTGTCATGAGAGCTCTGTGGGGTGGGTACTGTTACTGTCTCCATTTTATAGATGAGGAAACAGAATTAAACAGGAGCAGGGAATTTAACTTGCTGAAAGCCAGAGTGTTCGTAGGCATGGGCTTAGGGTTTGAATCCGGGGGCCCTGGTCAGTAATAGAGTGCTGCTGTCAGAAAGGCTGCAGAGGTCCTCAGGGGCAAACTGCTCATGCAGGAAGTTGGCCTTAAATCAATGCCTGGGCTTAGGTTGTTGGGACTTGGGAGTGGAGGCACTGGCTCTAGCCCAGCAAGTAAATGAGGACGAATGCTCTTCCCAAATATGTCACTCTGGAATGAATGGCATGCTTTGGAGAAAAGCAAACTCCAGGAAGGCAGAATGGTTGATCCTTGCTCATGATTGGATTCTCAACAGCTGTAACTGAGTTTTCCTTATGATTGATGCTTACAGTTGACTCAATTTTTATATCTCCCCAGAACCCCCAAATTTACACATTGAAATCATAACCCTTAATATGATGGTATTAGGAAGTGCTGCCTTTGGAAAGTCCTTAGGTCATGAGGGTGGAGCCCTCATGAATGGGATTAACGTCCAGAGAGCTCTCGCTCCTTCTTTCTACCATGTGAGAGTATAGGGAGAATTTGGTAGTCTGCAACCCAGAAGAGGGCCCTCATCAGAATCTAACCATGCTGGCACCCTGATCTTGGACTTCCAGCC
>NW_021159789.1:0-1022 GCF_002837175.3 Physeter macrocephalus
AAGCTGCTTCGGGGCTCACTGGGCAGGTGAGGGTGGAGGGAGGTGGCAAGACGTGAGGGACAGGCTGATGAGGCTTGGCTCTTTCATCCCTTTCAACCAGAGGACCTCAGCCTGTCCTCTGTTTTGGGATGCTTCTGTATAGCAGAGAAAGATTTATCACAATGCAAATGACCTAGAGAAGAGCCTTAGCAATTTTATATTACCTCCTGCGACTTTCCAAGCTTCAGGGCCCCTTTGTTCATTTGAACAAAGGTCACATAGCTAATAAGCTAAGAGACAGGATAAAGACAGAGGTGTCTGGATTCCCAGACCTGGGTTCTTTCTACTATACTGTGTTCCTTCTGTAAAACGTTGTCTTAGGTAAGGAGTGCCGATTTGACTACGCCTAGTGGACTCATTCTCCTCTTCCTCTTTGCAGGAGACGTTGAAGATGAATTGCTTCATGCTTACAGCAAAGTGTACACATTTGACACCCCTCTCCTCATGGTGCGCCTGGCCGTCCTTGTGGCAGTAACACTAACCGTGCCCATAGTGCTGTTCCCTGTAAGTACATGGCTTTGGTGAAAGAATCCTGCTTGACACCACAGATTAGTAAATACGCTCTGACTTGAGGCTGATTTAATTATAATGCAATGCCCAGGAACATTATTTTTTTATATAGCATTTTGAACCCACTTAAAATTGACTATGTAGACAGAGCAAGTATTTTTTTAATTTTCTATTTAAAAAAATTTTTCAAATTATTTTTGGCTGCACTGCGTGGCTTGTGGGCTTATAGTTCCCCAACCAGGGATCCAATCCATGCCCTTGGCAGTGAAAGCACAGAGTCCTAACCACTGGACTGCCAGGGAATACTTGCTAGAGCAAGTATTTTTAAATGTTAAGTACTTTTTAAATGTAGGGGGAAAAATCACAAAATTTATTTCTATGTATTTGTTTGTTTTACAGCTTTATCGAGGTTGAAATTAATTTTTTAACATCTTTATTAGAGTATAATTGCCTTACAATGGTGTGTCAGTTTC
>NW_021159790.1:0-1022 GCF_002837175.3 Physeter macrocephalus
TTAGAAGTGGAATTGACTCACATGTTGAGACTAGTCAGTGGAAGAAAAGTGACAAGCGTCTTTTCCAGTTCACAGTTCAGCAAGAAATGTAAAACTGAGCCAGAGGAAAACAGGCTAAACTTGCCATTTTAGTCAACTTGGGCTGCCATAAAAACATATCATAGACTGGGTGGCTTAAACAACAGAAAATTATTTTCCCACAGTTCTGGAGACTAGAGGTCCAAGATCAAGGTGCCAGCAAGGTGTGCGTCTGGTGAGGGCTCTCCCCTTGGGTTGTGGATGGCTGCTTTCTGTTACCTCACATGGTGGAGAGAGAGATCTGGCTCTCCCTCTTCAGTCTCTTTCTGCCACTTCTTCTAAGGCCACCAATCCTATCAGAATAGGACTCCACCTGTATGGTCGCGTTTAACCTTAATTATTTCTAAAAGACCCTATCTCCAGATACAATCACACTGGAATTTAACGCTTGAACATACGAGTTTTCAGAAGACACAATTCAGTCCATAACCGTTACTAAGCTGGGTAACATAGCTATAGAGTAGCAAAGACCAGAATTTGCATTCTCTCATATTTAGGGTTTCCGGATAAAATACAGAACATCCAGTTAAATCTGAATTTCAAACAAACATATTTTTTTTTACATCAGTGTGTCCCACATGTAATATGTGGGACATACTTATACTAAAAATGTATTCATTATTTATCTGGCATTTAAATTTAACTGGGTGTCCTGTATTTTATTCCCTAGATCCGGCAATTGTACCTACATAAGAGTAAAAGCATCTGAATAGTCAGAGGAGTAAGAACCATCAATAGGAACATCTAGATTAAAGTTAATGTATAATATTTTTGCTATCACTATATCTTGTTCCGATAAATTTAGCAATCTCTTGTTTTAAGAATAAGGAGCCTGGGCACATTATATTTATTTCTATCAACCATGCAAGGGACATAATGAGCTCACAGAGTCTGGAGGAGCAGAATAGGAATTTCAATAGCTAGCTCTTAAATGGCCAAAGCAC
>NW_021159791.1:0-1022 GCF_002837175.3 Physeter macrocephalus
TGGCGCTTGTAGGCCTTGACCTTCAGCTGCAGCTTGTCCACCAGGTCCTGTAGCCGCAGCAGGTTCTTCCTGTCCTCCTCCGTCTGGGGGTCGGGCAGAAGTGAGTACGGCATAGTCAGGGGAAGCACTGCAGCCCCTTCCCCACTCATCAGCTTTACCCTGAATGCAATATCCTGACCCAATTCACCTTCTGGATCCTCACCGAACACTTGATTTCTCCTTACAATTTCTTATCAAAAAAGGTATGAATACTTTTAATGGTTTGTACCAAGAAAGAGTCTAGGGAGCAGATGGGCTCCCTGAAATTGCACACAAAACTGTGCGTGTGCACAGGCCCTGGGGGGTCCTGGGGGGTCCTGGGGGCCCATGGAGAGTAAGCCCCCTGTTTCTAGAACCCAGCGTGTGCTGGCGGGAACTCTGGGACTGCAGGCCTGACAGGATTACCTGGGCTGCTGGGAAATGACATTGACTTGATCTAGGTTAAGGACAAGTATGCATAGAGGGATGGCGACTCTCTGGATTAGAATGGAAAGAAAGTCTAATTGACAGTCTGATTCTAGAAAACACCATAAGAGCTAAAGTCTACACTTCCCCGAGTAACCGAAAAGTTCTGAGATTCGTTTTAATGGTTTGGTGTTTTTCGGTGGTGATGACGCCAGGCTAAGGTTTGGCTACATATTTGCTTTCTGGTAATCTGTGCTGGGTGAGCTCTGCTCGAGCTCTGGTGTCTGCAGGGGAAAGGCTGAGGGGGAATGCTGAGGTGGAACTTGAAGGCCAGGAGGCTCAGAGACTGTCCTCTGAGCCAGGGGACACTCAGGGTAGAACAGGGTCAGGCAGAGTAGAAAGAGGGCAGCCAGGGGCTGTACTCTCACTCCTTGACCTGTAAGAGGCTACGAGAGAACACTTCATCCCTCTGGGGTGGCTGTCACCCTGGCTCCATGCCCTGATGCAGAGGCCCAGCCCCAGAGCAGCCGCGGCGCCCGCACCTGGTAGGTGAGCTCCTTGATGCGGCGCTCACTCTT
>NW_021159792.1:0-1022 GCF_002837175.3 Physeter macrocephalus
ATTGGCAGGTGGATTCTTAACCACTGCACCACCAGGGAAGTCCCCTGGTTACATTTTTAAATCAAGACAAACAACAGTTTTTTAGTATGAGGATGTCCCAGGCAATATTTGCACTTTTATCTGCTAATTCTGGCAATCCTAGTTATGATCATAAACTCCGAGTCATTTCCACCTTGGAAAATAAAACAGAACTAGCCATCACGGACTGGTGGCCTCCATGCCTGACGTCTGGGGGCCAGTGTGTGAGCCTGCCTGAACCCTCTGCCCCAGTAAGGGCCTGCTCCCACCTGGGCATCACCTCCCCAAGCCCTGAGTCCCACGTGCTCTCCCCAAGGACGCCTCCTGAGATTTCCTCGGCTCTCTCCAGCAGACTCTCTCCCACGAGGGCATCCTGTCTCCATGTCTTGTCCTCCCTGGACCCCAGGGCCCTTGGTCCTCAAGCCCCTCCTTGATCTGGCCCCTTCCTACCCGGCTCACCATCCCACCATTCACACGGATGTCTCCCCTGCCCCAGGGCCTTTGCACCTGAGCACTCTGCATGCGCCCTCCAGCACCCGACCCCGGCCACACTTTCCCTCTTTCCCCTGACTGGTGGCACTTACTGCTTTTATGGTTCCCTGCCGCCTCCCCTCAGAAAGGTAAGTGAAGCTCTGTTCTCACACACTCCTGTCCCACGGGGGTCATCACTACTTGCTAGGCATCCCACCTGCAACTTCTCTCCAGATCAGTGCCTTACCAAACCCGGCCACTTTCTCCAAGGCCCTCTGGAGTGCCTCCTGCAGGGACTATAGTCCGCACCTCACTGCCACCCCAGTCCCTCAAGTCCCCTCCTCTGCACCCCAGGAAGGGGCCAAACTCCAGCTGAGCACCCCGGGATCTGTCCCACCGTCACTCCCGCGTCCTCACCTTCTCAGCCGGCTGGGTGGCTCCACCCTTGGGCCCCGACCTGGGCAGGCTCTCCCCATCCTCTGAGAGGGGGCACCGGTCTGGAGGAGCAGGACACCTGGCAGATGCAGCTCTCC
>NW_021159793.1:0-1022 GCF_002837175.3 Physeter macrocephalus
CCATGGGAGATCCTGCACTTTCCTCCACTGAGTCCTTTCCTGTATCAAACACCTAAGGCTCTTGCTTGCTCACTCCCTCCCCTTCCCTCCCTCCACCCTCTCATTCGCATGAGTCGAATCTGTGAACTGATCCCTGTTTTAAGAAGAATTGCTGCCTGTGACAGAAAGGTCAAAGCATTCAGTACTCTACCATCTGGGATGCTGCTCTTGGCTGTAGATGAAATATTTATATGGCATATTTAGTAAGTAGATGTTATTTTTTATGTTATCCTAGGTATTTTTTATTCTTCTTATTTTCATTTTCAGAACTGTATCTGTTTCTAGTTGGCAGGCGGAGAAATCAGTTATGGATCAAATGTACCCATTTGTCATGGGTTAATGCTTAAAATGCTCTGATGACAGCAGGAGAGAAAGGTTTGTAAGGATGGATGCTGACTTTGGAAGAAAAAAAATTAATGAAGCTAGGAAAACAGTGATAGCAGGGAACATTGCAATTGCAGGTGCTAAATGACTTATTTTCAAACCCTAGGAGTATGGTAATGTTATTCCTCTCCTCCTTCTTTTAATGAAGCACTCTCATAATCCATAGTGACCCCAGCTGAAGAAAAGTTTGAGGGAGAGTTAGGCTTCCTGGGAGCTGTTATTTAACAAACAGGGTTTTTCTTCTTATTAGCTAAAAACGTGTGTGTTGATGGGCAGAAAAAGCTGTAATTCACCACTGTGTGTCTAAAGGGAGAGAAAAAAAAAAAAATAGGAAGACTAGCTGGGTCCATCGACACTTTTGTCACAAATGTCATTAGCAACTGTTGTTTCCCATAGATGGTTCAGGAAGACGACACACATATCAAGTTTAGTTCTGTTAAACTTGGCTTTGGTATCTAACCTCCCACCTCTTAGAGGTGGAGTAAGGCTGAGGGAATTATTTTGTCAAGATTTTAGAGAACTTTCAAGACTGTCTCCTTGGTACGTGTGTGCATGCGGGCACAGACACACACACACACACACACACACACACACACACA
>NW_021159794.1:0-1022 GCF_002837175.3 Physeter macrocephalus
CCACTGCTAATAAAAGAGGTCCCCGCTCCCGTGGAGGCCTCGCGACGTGGCCTGTGCTGACATGAAACTGTCCCTTTAACTCCAGATGAGACCACAGACAGGTCTGGCTCTCACCTGAGTTATCTGCAGAGTCTTCAAATTCCACGAGGAAAGAGTACCCGTTATTCCAGGCGCAGAGGCAGGTGGTCGGGTCGTAAGAGATGGTGAGCGGTTTTAAGCCAGGATCGTAGACACTGTCCCTCCACCGGATGTTGATGGGCGACTGGCGCTCACCCGCCGGGACCAGGTCCACGCTCTCCCAGAGAGGGTGCACTAGGAGAAAGCACATCGGGGGCTGTCCTCGAGGTGACACTAGCTGGACTCCCACTGGGGGGACGATATGGTCCCATGTAAGCGTGTATGCTGGGTTCACCTCTTATGTGAGCCAGCCGTGAGGATTAGGCAGCCGTCCTGCAAAGCCTGGGTAGAATGTTAGCATTGCTGAGGTCCCTGGAGTCCCGTCACATGAATAGCTGTGACACTGTATGTTCAGGTGTACACGCACACTCTGTCCCACACGGGTGCTGATGACGTCACTGACGGTGATCTTCCTCCCAAAGAGTCGAGCGCCAGGTCTTTGTGGCAAGTCCCTGATAAATCTCAGGAAACTTCTTATAACAAAGAAAGAGCTATCCACACATGATGGGTAGAACCCACATGTATAATTCGGGTGGTCCAGCTCTCTGCCTTTAGAATCAGCACGGATGGGCAGAACCAAGGCCAACAGGAGAGCTGGACAAAATGTGAATCAAGGTAAATCATCACCGACGACCCTCTGCACCTCCCCCCACCACTGAGAATGAGTCTGAGATTTGAGAAAGTGACGAGGCAGCTGCTGCCCAGTCAGACCCCCCTGTGCACGGCAGGCTCACTGGCACTCCACTTGTCATAGAAAACAAGCCTGCCTCTGGTTTCCTCTTGCAGAGGAGACGGTTCTCTTCCTGAGAGAGCTGCCCAAAGCAGGATCTTAACCTTGGGTTTTT
>NW_021159795.1:0-1022 GCF_002837175.3 Physeter macrocephalus
CATGCCCCATGGCCAAAAAACCAAAACATAAACAACAGAAGCAATATTGTAATAAATTAAGTAAAGAATTAAAAAAAAAAAAAAAGGTCCACATCAAAAAAAAAAAAAAAAAAAAGACAGAAGCCCTGAGGAGGAGGAATTGTGTCTGCTGTGCTCCCTAATATTTCCCAGGACTCCCTTCAACTTGATGATGCAGGTGAGAAGATTTGTGGTGTCATGAGGTGCAAAATAGTTGTCCCTACTAATCATGTCCTCCTTCTTGAAATATTTTTCTCACTTGGCTTCTGGGAGCCATCACTCTGCTGATTTTCCTCCCACATCACTGGCTACTTTTAAATCCTCTCTGCTGGTTCCCATTTTTCTTCTTAACCTTTACAATTTGAAGTTCCCTAAGGCTAAGTCCTTGGACCGCCCTTCTCCTCCCTCCTCACTTATCCCACTCCCTGGTGATCCGGTCCACTCCTGTGGCTTTAAACTTTATTTATGACCTGATGATCCCCTGGCCCGCACTTCCGGCCTCAGTATCTCCCTTAGTTATCCAGGTGCTTTCTTCCCGCATCTCCATTTTTGTTTGAAGCCCAATAGGTTTAAAGGTGAATTTTTGATTTCCTGTCACCCCCCCATCCATTTTTCCTCCACCGATCTCCTCACCTCAGTTCATGGTAACGCCATACATCCAGTTCTACTGACACCAAGAACATCCTCATCATCTAAGTGTGGCCGGAGAGCAATTACCATCAGCTCTACCTTCAAGGCTCAGCTTGAATCCAATCACTTCTCCAGAGACCTCTACCAGTGCCATCCTGTCCAGTGTACCATTATCTTTCTTGGACCTCTGCCGTGGCCTCCTGCCTGAACTCTCTGTTTCCAATTCCGCATGTTCTCAATTCTTCACCCAGGAGTCAGAGTGATCCACGTAGAACATGAACCAGACTATGTCACTCCTTGCTTTTCACCGTCCAGTGAGTCTCGACCTACTTAGATCAACTCCACAGTCTGACGTGACCTAAAAGTGACCTAAA
>NW_021159796.1:0-1022 GCF_002837175.3 Physeter macrocephalus
ACACCATTGTAAAGCAATTATACTCCAATAAAGACGTTAAAAAGAAAAAAAAAAGGGAATGGGGAGTTAGTCTTTAATGAGTACAGATTTTCAGTATGGGATGATGAAAAAGTTCTGGACATTGATAGCGGTAATGGTTGTACGACAATGAATATATTTAATGACACAATTGTACATTTAAAAGTGGTTAAAATGGCAAATTTTATGTTGTGTATATTTTGCCAATTAAAAAAACTTATGAAGAGTAATTTGAGCAGTGCTTGCCTCTTTCTTCTCATTGTAAAACTCATGACATGGAGAGAACATTATTTTTATTCCTTGCTGAACAGCCATATTCCTTTCTAAGTTTGGACTAGCTTCCAACATTTTGTCCTTTGTGTTCTCAATGTCATGGAAAATCTCTAAGTGTTCCTTCAATGTTAACTTTTTTTGCTAGTGTGCCTTCCTCTGGGACTTCTTCATCCTTTTCATCATGAGTCACGCTCACTTTTTTCATTTAAGCCCATAAAGTTGCCTTTCTAAGGTCCTCTGGCTGCAGAGCTAGAGCCTCTCAAACAGCAGCACTGTGTCCACAATCCCAGAGTCAGCTATTTATTCTATAACTTCGTTTACTTTCTATTAGAAACCTGTAAAGTTACTTACACAGAGCAGTAAAATTTCCTGACCTGCTGTGTGCATACTACTTGCTATATGCATAAATATTTTCAATTGTATGACATATTTTTTTCAAAACTCAGCTAAAGAAATTGCATGAAATTGTATCCCTCTCTCTCTCCAGTTGTGTCATCAGTAGCCTGTTATAAAGTCCATCTACTAGGCTTTAAATGTTGAAATAACTCCATGGTCCATTGGATGAAGTTGTGTTTGGTGGTAAAAAGCAAATTGTCACATTTCCATTCAAGAGAATCAGGGTGATCTGGAGCATTATCCAACAGTAGTAGTGGTTTTCTTTTGTTATCACATAAACGTTTTAAATTCAAATGTGTATATATATATATATATATATATATATATATATATAT
>NW_021159797.1:0-1022 GCF_002837175.3 Physeter macrocephalus
TGTGAATTATATCTATATAAGGTGGTTACTTAAGAGAAAGATCAGCCTATCTATTTCTAACTAGGTGTTAGTATAAATAGTGTCTTTTTAGGAGCCATAGAAAGAATCCCTGTGACTGTCATTACTAACCAGAAGGAAATAATGGAAAGTTTGCTTCATAAAAGTGAGTTCTGGGACTTCCATGGTGGTCCAGTAGGTAAGACTCTGTGCTCCCAATGCAGGGAGCCCAGGTTCGATCCCTGATCGGGGAACTAGATCCCACAAGCATGCCACAACTAAGAAGTCCTCATGCCACAACTAAAAGATCCCTCATGCCACAACGAAGATCCCACATGCCACAACTAAGACCCAGCACAGCCAAAATAAACAAATAAATAACAATAAATAAATTTTTAAAAAGTGAGTTCTACTCCTAAACAAATCCTATTTCTGCTTCATAAATGATACAAGGTAAAATTTTAAAATATCACATACATATGGTAAAACATTTTTAAATGGTAGTAAGTGGTATACAGTGAAAAGTTTCCCTCTTATCGACTATCTCCAGTCCTCCAGTTTTCCTCTGAAGGAGCAACTATTATTATCCATCTTTATTCATCCTTCCATGTTATAAATACATTAAAACATGCCTTTGAAAAAGGTAAAAATTATTTCACTGTACACACTGTTCTGCACCTTACTTTTTCACATAAAATTATATTTTAGAGAATGTTCTATTTCAGCTATTCCAGTTATCTATTCGGGCACAAGACAAAACCTCAAAAGAGTGACAAAACAATAAAAATCATTTATTTTGATCATGAATCTGGGGTGGACTGGACTCAGGTAGGAATTCTCACTCAGGATCCCTCATGTGGTTGCAATCAGATGGTAATTTGGGGTGGAATAGTTTTATAGCTTACAGGCTTCATCACTTAATATGTCCGGCATCTGGGGACAAGGACCAGTTCCTCCTCAGACATATCTCCCTCCATCTTTGTCTATCTGCCTTTCTCTGTTTCTCTCTGGTTTTTTTTGTCTCT
>NW_021159798.1:0-1021 GCF_002837175.3 Physeter macrocephalus
TATTGGCCTAGCCACTAAGTTTCTCTGGACTTGTTCTGGAATGATTTTAGCATGAGGTGCAGGAGTGGTTACTCATTAATTCAACTTTTTAAACAGTTGACAAGCAGTTTGCCTTTAAACTCTTGGAACTGTTCATTTTCCATCTTTGCCATAGACCATTTGTTCCTACTTCTATGTGTCAGGAAGAAGAGGAACTCTGTTCCTAAAACCTAGTTAAATGCCTGATTAATTTGTCAGATTAGGAAGAGGGTTTTCTTGTCAAAAGAAAATATAGAAGCTAACAAGGACCAGTTGGCCAGCTTCCAGCTGTGTCAGCATCTGAGAACCTTGGGCATGTTATTTTGTTTTTCAGTTTTGCTGTTTCTTGGGACAAAATAACTGAAAGGCTCAAAATGGAGGTCCCTAAGGCTATTAAAAGGGCTGCTACTCTCCCAGGAGACCAGTCTGTCAGTAACCTTGACTAACATGGTTAACACAGGATGTACATGTAATACAAATAGTTGATGATCCAGATTTGTCATTAGTTCTAAGTATGGTTCTCCAAATCTTACGGTAATCATAATCCCAGCTGCTCATATGTGAGGTCTGGGAAATCAGAAAATATAGATAAATAGATGATAGATCAGTAGTCACCAAGTAGAGTGGAAAAACTGTGGGTTTTGAATCAGACAGAACTGCACGCAAATCCCACCTTTGCCATTTCCTAGCTACCTGGGCATGTTGCTGACTCCTGTAAAAAATAAAAGAGAAGGATTTTAAAATACATAATAAATAGATAATAAAGCAATGGGCACATAAAGCCTTGAGTAAATTACAGTTCTCTTTGCTATGTGTGTATAAGCTTTTAGATGTGCCTAATTTTTCAAACCACCCAAGCAGCAACATTTCTATCAGATCGGCTCGCCTTCTTGCTGCTATAATTAGTCATTCACTTATTCATTCAACAAACGTTTATTGGTCAATCACTATGTGTCAGGCATTGTGCTGGGTACAGGGAACACTGAGATGAAGAAAGCACCTA
>NW_021159799.1:0-1021 GCF_002837175.3 Physeter macrocephalus
AAGGGATCAGGCATGCCAGTCTCTGGATAAACACCCAGGTAGACTGACCTCCACTAGTCCCTGGGCCAAGCCTTTCAGCATCTTAGCAGTTGCCCTATAGAGTAGGTACCATTATGATCCCATTGTGCAGATGAGTAAACTGAAGCCCAGGGATGGTAAGCAGCTTGCCCAAAGTCACACAGGTCAGAAGAGTTAAACCGAAGCAGCCTGACGTCAGAGCTTGCAACGTGGTCCTCTCCACTGTACTGCTTTTCTTGGATTATTGGCAAACAACCCAAAGAGTCATGAATCAACAAACAGTAACCCTCTCAAGGGGAGAGTCAAGTCTTTGCTGGGCCTTTTAAACCAGGTGGGAAGATGTGCTGGAAATATGTGAAACTCCGTTGCCTTTGAACGCTCGCTGCAATGTGCAAAACCGAGATGCAAGTGAGATAAACCTTTGCCAGTGACATTGGTTGCTTTCAGATTTCCTGCCCTAATCTCCCTCAGCATCATTTGGAAAGCTCAGAGTGGCTGCAGTTGCTTTTATCCGAGGCAACTCGAGTTAATCTCCCAGATGTCTGCTGAGGTGTTGATGAGGATGCTTGAAGAGTGACATCTGCGCGTTTCAGAGGTTCTCCCATGGTCCCAGGGTTGACTGGCTGTGTGCTGTCCCCCTCCAATACCTGTGAGCAGATGCGTAAAGATGAAAACCACTTAGGTTTCCATCAGAGTGGGAAGGGCCAAACCAAGCATAGAACATTCTGAAAATGGAATACTTTGGAGTCTATTAAAATTAGATGATGAAAACCTATGTTTGCAGGTATGTGAGGGTCTCTGGGCTGTGCTGTGGTGTAAAAAGAGGAGGTTTCAGAGGATCAGGAGTGGCAAGGCAACCCCATTCACACAGGCATGTGTGTGCTCACCACTGATGTTCCGGGGGAAGGACCCACGAGGGTCAAGAATGTTGCCTCGGGAGATAGGGTTGATGCACTTTTACTTGACGTTGTCTATGTTGCTTACGTTTTTCTTTACACTAAAA
>NW_021159800.1:0-1021 GCF_002837175.3 Physeter macrocephalus
GAAGTAAAGAATGTCCATGTTAAAAATAAAGATTAAATGCCTCCCTTCCCGGGACACCAGTGCTAGGCATCTTTTGATGATAGGTGCCAAGGTGCCAAGGCCATACTGACTTGCTGTGTAAGTGCTAATCTGTGGGGTTTCTTTTTTTGAAACCCTGAAGGAACGTATTCCTGACTTGTTTGATGTTCTTTGTTTTGACAAGATATAAAACTGTGCTGAAA
The DNA here is from genome assembly GCF_002837175.3 of Physeter macrocephalus. NCBI lineage: Eukaryota > Metazoa > Chordata > Mammalia > Artiodactyla > Physeteridae > Physeter > Physeter macrocephalus. The sequence continues at coordinate 222 of NW_021159800.1, forward strand.
ATCATGTTTCTTCAGAGCAGTTCCTCAGAGTAATCGGAGAGGCTGTCTTCTGGGCTGTAGTCCTCAGTTTGGCTCAAATAAAACTCTTTTCTATTTCTATTGCAGATTGTTTATTGATTATTTTCGTCAACACATATAAAGGAAGATCTATAGGATAATTAGCAATTAGCAATTTTTCTACCTGGAACTCCTCACTTTGAGCTGCATGTCAGATACGCCGTGAACAACCACCAACAGATGTGAGGCGCCTGGTCATTGATCCTGATGCGGATTTATTATCTGTGGTGCGACTCCTGGACCAAAGGACTAGCAGCGATGTTTGCACTTCATATAATTACTCATAGTTAGTTAATATGTAGCAGTCCCTGCAGTTTGAATGCTGTGGTTGCCAGGGTGGGGGGGTGGTTGTATTATTTAAATGAACTATGGTAATTGACCCGCATGTTCCATAGTCCATGAAAGCCATGGTTCCACAAAGACTGTTTGTATAGATTAAATTGGCAGATAGAAGATATAAACACTCCTTAGCAAATTGACCTTCCATTGGAGAAAAGATGAGATATTTAACTGAGAAGAAAACAAGCACTTAAAATAAAACCCTGACTAATACCACCATAAAAGATCATATAAAGTGATATGTCTAAAAGAGACTGGAAATAAAAGGCCGGAAAAAGTATGAGTGTGCATCAGAAAGAAACAAGAGAAAGAGTGTTAGACACATAGTCAGAATGTGCAAATCAAGAGGAAAGGATGGGGCTTCCCTGGTGGCGCAGTGGTTGAGGGTCCGCCTGCCGACGCAG
>NW_021159801.1:0-1021 GCF_002837175.3 Physeter macrocephalus
TATTAAAGTGTATACTTTAAGTGTAATTTATCATACGTCAATTATACCTCAGTAAAGCTCCTTTTAAAAAGAAATAACCTAATAAGACTCCGCGCTTCCAGTGCAGGGGCCATGGGTTCAATCCCTGGGCAGGGAAGGTTCACATGCTGTGTGGTGCGGCCAAAAACAAAAACAAAAAACAAAAAAACCTAAAAGCACAGGTACCTGTATTTTTGTTAGGCCAAGGAAGAATGAAGGCCTTGAACAGAAAGAAAAAGAAGGGTATTGAAGTGGAGAGAAAATAGGAATAGGTTAAAGCTCAAATGAGTTGGGTTGCACCTCAGTGGATCTCAGTCAGCACTCTTCTGAGGTGAACTCATCAAACAGCCAGAAAATCCAGGCCCCCTGGAAGGAGAGGAACAAGCACATGTAGGACATTTGTGCCTGGGCTCTTTCAAATGTTATGTCACTAATCAAAGTGTGGTACATGCATCACAACATCAGCAACACCTAGGAGCTCTTAGAAATGGAGACACTCGGGCCCATCCTAGACCTACTAAAGCAGAGCCTGCATTTTAACAACATCCCAGGTGATTCGTATACACATTAAAGTTTGTGAAGCTGCTGACCCAAACTACACAACAATCCAGAAGGTAGGTCTTACTTTCTCTTACAGATAAAGAGACAGTTTCAGAGTATTAAGATGCTTGTCCACGTTAGCTCTGAGCTATGATTCACATGCTGGTCCATGTGATTCGAAAGGCCTCATAATGCCCACTTGACAACCACTTCTGAGAAGGGGTTTGCGGGAAACGGTTCATTGGGTGGCTTGGATCAGGGCAACGATTAAAAGCCTATGAGAAGGTGCAGAGAAGCAGGAACAAGGAACACAATGTATGGTAGTTTTTATTTAACTCGCATTTGTTTTTGTCTGCCCACAAAAATAATATATGCATATGATAGAAAACTGGAACAATCAAAAACCTATAGGGAATTCCCTGATGGTCCAGTGGTTAGGACTCCGAGCTTCCACGGCAGGGGC